>NC_053450.1:148320491-148517158 GCF_015227805.2 Hirundo rustica | reverse complement strand
AAACTACACCCAAATCAAACAATGGCTCGAAAATGTTTCCATAATAAGGGTGCATAAATTACCTCCTTTACTTGGAAAGCTCTTACTTGCATCTTACCAGCCACATTTGTAGTATTCACAGGAGCTGATACACTCCGATCATGATAGACATGCCTCTGTTACAGTAATTATAAAATGCTTTGTGAAAATATCATTGTGTCTACAGAGCTACTGATGTTGCACCGTCTGCTTGGTGTTTGTTTATTGCCTCTGTGAATTTAAAAAATATCACTAAAAAGTGCAAGAATAAATACATTCGAAAGGAGATAGATCACTTTTTGATATTTATTCTCTGTGAGGGGGAAAAATGAAAACGTATCTCAGATGGTACCAGTATGTGATATTCACCATCTGGATAATGGGAAGTGGGGTGTGATTCCTTGAAAAAAGACAGGCAATAATTCCAGGTTGGATGGAAGCATTGCAAGAAGATACACTGATGGTTTCTTGTGTAAGAGCTCAATCACAGGTGCATATGCTCCTATGTACAAGAAGGATCTGGGAGAAAGGAGGTTTTGTGGGAGAGGACCAAAGCCTCCCAGGACTGGGCGCTGCAGGCGGTGCTGCCCCTGGATCCACACAACCCCTCTGGAGCCCGTGGAGGCAAGGAGATTGCTCCTCTCTCTTGCTCTCATCTCACAGTTTGAAAAGGGATTGCTAGTCAGGGCTTTTCTTTATTTTTGGCATCCTACAACTTGAAAAATAACAACTTTTATTTTTTTCTTTAAAGGAAAACCCCGTACAGTTTAACCAAAAGCAGAGCACTTATAACTATTTATTCAGTCTACATATCTCATCATTTTATATATGTTTTCCCCTCAAATATTTTGTTTTAGTTGAATAACTCTAATGAGGTAAAGCTATAAGTAGTCAAAATTCTTTTAGGGTTCATGATGAAACCCTGGGAAATAATTATACTAACAAATGAAAGAGAAAACACAGTAATAAAAGAGTTATGATTTGCTTTTAATTTTGTGGTTACATTTACCATTACACCAAGGCAATATAAAATATCTGTCCCGAACATGATTTTGGTCCTTATTACAATTGCTGGGTTAATTAAAGAGACCATGTTAACTTTATTTTAATAGTGTAGAATCTTGGAGTATAAGTGTTTTCGAAATTAAAATCAGCCAACCTAAGTAAAAACCTTGAACAAATCTGAAATGCCTTAAAGGGTTGCTCCAAATTTATTTTAACACAGAGTGTAAGGGGAAAATGTACTTATATACAGCTGCTTTTATTATAAAAATGAATGTGGAGGAAGTTTGGAGAGAAATTGTCCACAAGCAGTGAAGTACAAAGCGTGAAACTTCAAATATACTCTTAAAAAAAAAAAAAAAAAATTACCCAGTTTTAACAAGCCAAGAGGATCTGAATGCATGAACAGCATCAGCTCTATTTTAAATTAACCATAGCAAGCCCTTCCACGTACCTGGAAAACCTGATCCGAACGCCGAGATTTTGTATGTTAATTTATACTGCAGAGTTCTTAACATCTGACATTGGCTGTAACATTACAAGTTGTGCTATGACTTTATTAAGGGATGATTTCCAAAGCCCTAAAGAATACTTATTATGTTGTAATATATATTTCTGAAGAGGATTAGGTCTTTGATGCTAAAACCTAGACGTTTTAAAAGCGAGTTTACTGAAATGAAAAAGATTACATACGTTCCTTTGTGTTGCACCAGGTAGAGCTTTTCCACCTTCATTTCAACTTCGTTTCGCAAACCTCAGTGGTGTCACAACCGAGAAATGCATTTAAAATCCCTCAGAGTTTCATTACTGAAATGGGATATTCTAGAAAAGGACCTGGGGCTTGTGCTGAACCACAAACTGAATAGGTAACGATGGGAAAAAATCCTGGAAAAAAAAATACAAAAAGCCCAGGATACATCCCTTCCTGCAACGTGTTAATGTTAATATCAGAGAGAGCAGCAGCTGGATTTCAGGGGCTGGGTCTGATTTTGGACACCAGTCTTTTAAAAGGATTGAAAAAGTTGAACAAAGAGCAAGAACAATGAAAAAGTTTAGAAAACTTGACCTGTGAGAAAAGACTGATGAAACTGGGTTTGTTTAATTTAGGAGCGAGAGGACGGGTAATGGTTTTCCAGGATGTAAAAGGTGGTTGCAAGAGAAAAACACCATCGGTTGTTCTCCAGATCCACTGGGGGTAGAATGAGAAATAATCAGCTTAATTTGCAGGAAAAAAAAAAAAAAAATGTAGGTTAGATATTAGCTAAAATGTCAAACTATAAAGAGAGTTAAGCACTGGGAGAAGTTACCTGGGAGTACAGTAAAAAATCTGGCACTGGAGGTTTTTGAGGCTGGGTCAGAGGAGCAGTGGGGGATGCTCCAGGTGCAGGATCTGCCTCAGGCATGGGACACAGCAGGTCCCTGTCCTTCAGGGTGCACCCAACACTGCAGCACTGCATGTTTGCCACCAAAGAAACAGAGCCATTTAAATTCATTGCAGAAATGTCTGGTCAGGTTGGGGTTTCAGACCAAGGGCATGTTGTCATTTTGTTTGAAATAGCCCAATTTTCTGTTTTAAACACTAGGAAAAACACTTTCCCTTTGGCATTCTCCCCTCAATTCATTGATATTTCAGCTCTCAGATTAGTCTCTATTTTAATATATACATATATATATATATCTCCAGCTTTTAAATAGGAAAACTGAATGATTACCTTTTGCAAAAGCAGAAAGCTTCCTTTTTTTTTTTTTTTTTCCCTCCTTGCAACCCTTGCCACTCTCATCTCTGATACATGTTCCCCAGAGCCCAGCAGCCAAATCAAACTTGCCTTTCCCTGTGGGATGGCTCATAAACCTCTTGGTCCTCAGCACTGAAGTCTACTGTATCCCCAAGGTCACTTCATGAGGAGATATTGGATATGGGTTGATACTGCCTTTCTCCTGCAGAGAAAAGTCAACTTTTTGTTATTATGGTAAAATTTATTTGCTCAGATGGAAACTTTCTCAGACACCCATTTGAAACTGTGCCATGAGTTTAAGTCCCTTTACAAGATCCAGAGCACTGAAAACCCTACCACACCTGGGGTTTTCAGCAAAAAGGAATGAAATCTTATTTTTTCTGTGGAAAGTTTTTCTTTTTGAAAGTTCAAAAATAAAGGTAAATCACACATGGGCAACTGAAGCGTTTATTAATGTACACCACAAAAGCATTAAGCACAGCTATCGATAAGAGACTATAAGAAATCTGGAATGACACTTACACTTTTAGCCTGACCCTATAGACAGTAGCTGCCATGCTCTTTCTTCCCTCTTTCCTGTGATCCTGCTCCCTCCCACATCTGGGTTTGCATGGAGTCCTGTGCCACAGGCACTCTCCCTGCTTGTGGGCAGTGCAGCTGGTGAAGGGTCTGGAGCACAAGTCCAGTGAGGAGTGGCTGAGGGAGCTGGGATTGTTGAGCCTGGAGAAAAGGAGGTTTGGGAGTGACCATCACTCTCTACAGCCCCCTGAAAGGAGGAGATGTGGCAAGGTGGGAGTCAGCTTCTACTCCCAAATAACAAGGGATAGGACAAGGAGAAGAAGTCTCAAGTTAGGGCAAGGAAGGTTTAGACTGGAGATTAGGAGAAATTTCTTCACTGAAAGGGTTGTCAAGTATTGGCCCAGGCTGTCCACTCAGTGGTGAAGTCCCCATCTGTGGAGGTATTTATAAGACACTTAGATATGGCACTTGGGGACATGGTCTAGTGGTGGACTTGGTGGTACTGGGGTTATGACTGCACTCAATGACCTCAGAAGTTTCTTCCAAGCTAAATCAATCTATGATTTTATTTTTCTATTGGTAGTTGCAATGAGCACCAGACTTTGTGGAGGTCTGGTGCAGGAGTGCAAGGCCTCAGTGGGAGGGATCCTCAGGAGATCCTGGCCAATGGCTTAGGACAGGAGATCCTTGGGAGAAAGAATCCTGGCCCTTCCAGTGAATCTGCATTTTGTATTAAACTGGGTAAGATATAGAAAGGCAAGAAGAAACTCTCCTTAGCCATGGACCAGGTTTGGTGGGGCTCCTTTTGGGGGATGCAGCTGCTGATTGCAGATCCATCAGTGCAGGCTCAGCCTCTTGCCCTGTACTGTCACCAGTTTTCCTGTTACAGGGACAAATGTCTTTGTCTTTATCAGGGCTGCTGGAAACCTGTACAAATCTTAAATATGTTTTAAATTTATGAGACGAAAAAAAGGAGGGGGTTGTGAATGGAGCACATTTTCACAGTAGCTCAACTTGAGAAGAAGTGTGTAAATCTCTACTCTTTTCATCCAGCTCTGTTCTCTTCTCAAAGAAAATCCCCAGTGAAATACTATTCAGAAAAAGAGTCACTTTCAAACACGGGAAATGACAGTGCTTTTAAAGCAGCATCTACATGCCCCAAATCCAGGGAAACTTTAAAGACACAGCAGGAATCTGTGCTCAAGCACTGATGTAGTGGTATTTCCAGACATGGAATAAACAATATGTGACAGAAAAGTCAAGCTCTGTGTGCCAAACAGACCCTGACTGTAACCTGGCTATTAAACCAAATATTTCTCTTGCACAGTTAAAAAGAACATAGATCTGCAAGAGCTGGAACAAACACCCACAGGTGCTATTGGAAGTGAGTATGCTGTGTTTAAGTGAGGCATCACAGCCAGGTCACCTCAAGGAACTCAACACTGTCAAGTCCCTTACCAGCACAGGAGAGCTTGTGTCTACAGGATATTTGCCCACTGCTCCTACCTTTAAATTGTATCTTTCACCATTTCTGTTGACCAGGTTCATCAAAGGATGATTTAGGATATTAGAAAGCTTTTAGAAAGGAACATCTCCATTTGCCCCAGTAGCTGAAAATCCCTGTTCAGAACTGCATCCAATCACTTTGTCTTACTGGTCCCCAATGTTGCCAATATTTGTAAAATTTCTGTAACAGATGTTCTCTCACTTATCATGACACTTTCTTACTTAGTATTTTTTCCCAACAAATTCTTTATTCTATAGAAAGATAGTTAAAACAGGATCCTCTTACTCTCTGCAAACCTTTGTATCAACTCCCAAAGATTCTCCCATTTACCTGGGCTCCCTGGCCTGGCTCCTCTTCCTGTTCTCCACCTTCTGTGAAGCACCCTTTCTCCACTTTCTCCCACCTTGACAAATACACTCATATATACCACTGGGAGAAAAAAAAAAAAAAAAAAAAAAAAAGGAAATATAAGAAAAAGAAAAGAAAATAATCAGGAAAATTCAATCAGGCACAAACCCACCAATTTCCAGATTTTCAGTTGTGTTGGTACTAGACCTGCAAAGGTTCTTTTTTCCATCCCTCTATCCTCAGCCTTTCCTCCCCTGAGCATCCCTCTATCCCAGTGTTTGCACAGTGCTCTCCCATTCCCATTCTCATTTCCATCTTTTTCTCTGACTTGCTGTTACCCAGGAGCTTCCACCCATCTCTCCACGGTAGCTCACAGGCTGATCAGACACACAGGGAAAGGTTTGGCTGTGCCCAGCTCTGTGTCTCTTCTGCCTCCCTCCTTCCCTGGGCTGCAGATGGAGCAGGTGCTGCACTCGAGGGTGTCAACCAAGCCATGACCTGGTGTCTTAGGGTGACTTTATGATGCTTGTATCCCCCATCATCTGTTCTGTTTGTGCTGTATATTGAGTCCTGTGCCTTTAAGACTGGTTCCAGGAGCAAGGAGAAGCTCAGGGTTTGTTTTGAGAAAACTGCCTGACTCCTCCACATTCTTCTGCAGACGGGGTGTTTGACAGAGGCTTGGAGAGGCTGCAGGACAGAGACCTTTTTGCTTTTAGTTAGTTTCAGCTAGCTAGTGCAGAGAAGTTCCCTGGACTGGTTTTTTTTTTTCCTTTTTCCTTGGAACTGTTTAAACCTGCTCTGGACAGAAAACCCAGGGGAGCACTGGGGGCTGCACCTGCGGCCCACCGGGGCCTGGACCTCGGCATTTTCCAGCAGCGCCGGAGAGACTGGGACTGAGGAGAGACTGAGAGAGAGCCGAGCTCCACCCACGGCAAGGACTTTCTCAATTTGCCATCTCGCTTCAGAACAAGGGGTTTCATTGTTTCATATCATTCATTTTTTGTGCTTGAGGGCGCTTTGTTTGTTAAGTAAAATAGGTTTTTCCACTTTTCTCTGAGGAAGTTCTTTACCGGACGGGTTGGGGGGAGGAGCCGTTTGGGTTTGCTCCCCAGAGGGATCCTATTCAGGGGTTTTCTCCCAAATTTGCCCTAAACCAGGTCACCTGGGTTTCAACCTCCCTTCCCTGGGATATTTATTGACACCTGACTTAGCACCCCAAAACTGGGGCTTCAGAGGAGAAAAAGACACAAGCTCAGCTCAAATATTTGATTTTTTTCTTCTTTTTTCTCTTTTCTGCTTCCGTCTCTCCATGCTCACCTCAAGTGGGTCTGGCAGTCACAAATTGCTGCGGCCACTTTGCTGCATGCCCACTCCTTCAGCAGATGCTGATGCTGTGGGCCATGAACACGCCCAATTTGGTGTTGAAACAAGGAAGAAGCGGTGAAAGACAGACCCAGCTCTGCCATCACGCACTCCAGCTTGTGGGGATAAGCACCTTCTGGCATGAGCTCTGCATCTGTATTATTCTGTTTCATAACTCAATCCTGCCAGCCTCTGAACTATTTTTATTGCTCTCCTCTGAATAATTTTCAATCTGTCACTATCTTTCAGGTAATATGGTGCCCATAATTAAATACTGCAGGCGCTACCGCACCAGAGCCATATGCAGACGGACTATTACCTCCTTGTGCTGTGATGTCTTCAGCCCCAAATCAAATTGGCCTTTTTTTGCTGCCATATCTCAAGGCAAACTCATGTCTAATTTACTCCACACTATCATCCCTAGATCTCTCGCAGCATTACGGCTTCTCGGGCTTTTATCGCTGATTGAATATCTGGGGTTTAGATTATTTTTCCACAAATGTCGTAACTTCTATTTTCTATGTTGAATCTCATTTTATTCTCCACTCATTTTCCCTGCCTTTTCAGATTCCTTTACATCATTTTTGCTTTCATACTTGGGATTTTCCAATCCACCCAGCTTAGTTCAGTTTGCATATTACATCCACAAAGCATTCACTCCTTCCTTTAGATCAGTGAAAGAGTTGGTAAACAAGCTCCCCATCCAGAGAATCATTTCAGCATGTGCTTATAACCTTTAGGAGCCAACAGTGCTTAGGTATGGGATGTAGCAGCTGTTGGAACACTCATTATTTTGGTAATAGGGTGAGCACCCTTCATATTTGATGTGCAGCAGGTTTCTGCAGTAGGGTGAGGTGAGGGGGGGACAGGTGACGTGTGGCAGAGGATGCAGCCGATGTCACTGGGGAAGCAAAGCCATCACAGGCTGCCAAGTGCATCCACACATCCTCATCTGCATGGTCAGGGCCTGTATGAGGGTTCTGCCCTGTAGAGATGCCACCAGAGGCTGCCCCAGATCACCTCCTGGCCATTCCCCTGTTCTTTCTGCTGAGAGACTTTCGAAGCCATGTCAATCTGAATTAATGTTGGGAGTGAGACGCTGGGTGACAGCAGTGACTGTTTTATTAAAATCCAAGGAACCAACTGAGCACTCCTGAACTGTGCTCACATGAATAATCCCACGTTTTTTGAGCATCAGACCTGAATTCACAAATTTTCTGTTTCAAAAAAAAGGAACTCAGTGTTTGGCAGTCAAAATTTGCCTTATGTAAAGCTATATCTGTTTCTTCCTCTGTTAACCTCTAAGTTCCCAATTCCACCAAAATCAATGGAAAGATGCACTTCAGCTCCCAACATCTTCAGATCTGGCTGCAAGGATTTATCTGTCTGGAGAAAAAATCTGGAATACCTACAGTGACATAAAATAATTCCCAATATCTAAAATACATCCTTCAGATAATTTGATCTAAAGTAAAAAAGAATTTGTTTCTGGAAAACTCCATTCAGAAAAGGCATTGGCTATTTGGAAACAAAGCCTCACTATTCGGGGATATTGACTGCACAGGGAGATGCTCCAGACTAGTTATTTCTTAGTCTGACTATTTTTTATTTTTTTCAGGGATGCAGGGTGGTGGGTGGTGACAGAGTGGCTTATTTTGGCCAAATTCCCTACATGGACAAAGTCAAACTGATGTTTGTTTTATAACGTCTGTTCCTTTACTTGAATTAGTGTAGTAGATCTGTAATCTTTCCTAGAAAAACAGGACTATAACTGGCATCATAACATTTTCATCCTAATTTTCCTATAGCTCTTCAGCTTTTCATTAAAGCAAATAAAGTGGCAGTGCTTTAGGAAATTTGTTAATTCCCTTAGTGGTGAAGAAATCCAGGTTAGGTAGTTTATATCTATGGCCACATTTTGTAGAATCAGACTGAATTTCCTTTTTCCTTCTGCTTGTCCTTAAGAAATTCCATTTCAGGTCCTGTAGATATTTGAGTAAACAGGTTTGTTGTAGGATTACATCAGAAAAGCCAGTTTTAAGTAATATTTAAGAATATTTGAGGGGGGAAAAAAATGTGATGATGTGATGCTGGAGAAGGCTGGCTGATGGAAAGCTGGTTCCTGGTGGGGAGATTTTCACCCCCTGGCTCAGGGAAGATGAACACACACTCTGACCTCTCCATCCACCCAAATGAACCCACTTGGCCTCAGGTTGGAGGAGCAAGTGCTCATAGTGAACATCTTGGCACCAACATGCACCTCACAAATAATTTTCATAAAACACCATGCAAAAGTATTTAATAACTGGCATCTCAGAAAGCTCTAATGCCCTTCCACACAGCCCATGACCAAAAATTTGAGCAGGTTATATGCTCCATGTTTTCCCACATTTTTTACCTTTGCTTACTTATTTATTTTATTAAGTTTTCTGACCTTCCCACAAAAATAATTTATTTTTTAAAAGTTCATCAGTCCAGCCATTTTTTGATTCACCCTTTGTCAGGGGGTGCCCTGGACTCCAACATCCCTTAATTTAATTGCCTTCTAATTAATTAATTAATGGGCCTGCTGTCTCTCTAGAATGTCTTTTCCTTTTGATAAACATTTTAAAACCCTTTTAAAGTTCTTTGGTTGGCTTTAAATTCTCCCTCCACCCCCTTATCCTTATTATTTCCCCTATAATCCCTAACTGAATTTGAGTATGCTTGTTTGATTCTTTCCCCTGCCCCCTCTTGCTTTCTAATTTTGACTACAGCATTTTTCTTTTCTTTTTTCCTTTTTTTTTTTTTTTTAATTAAAAAAACTAAAGCCTCAGATCTTTGCACAGTCCCTTATGAAGCCACATTGGCCGCTTCTTGTTCTCTCTGTTCTTCATTTTGAGAGGAGCAGGAGTCTCTTGCAGTTTAATTATGGTTTCTTGCAGGAGTCCCCCTGCTTCCCCTTGTGCTGGTGGCTGTACAGTATTCCTCCTCTTCTTTTCCCTCCTCCTCCTCCTTCTCCTCTGCAGACTTTTGTTAAATACAGTATGCACAGCGCATATCAACCTTTTAGATCCACCAGATTTCTCCCTTACTGGTACATAAAAATACCTGCCTAAAGATTTGCATCCAGGCAGTTTTTCTTCCTGTCCTTTGCCTTCTTTCTGGAATTAAATCCACTTCCAGAAGGGCCAGAGGATGTTGCCCCTTTTGTTAGCTTCAGAGTCCATTTTTTAAAAATCGTTTTCCTGCAACTGCAGCTTCAAAGTCACATCTGATCCATGGCCAATGTTTTGGCACATTTCACACATTCCACCTGAATATGGCTGAAGTGAGGGCCAGATTCTGTGCAGGGGTAAACTCTGCAGCCTTTTATTCCCTTGGACCTGCTTTCTGCAGGCAGCAGATGCGGCTCAAAGTTCCTCAAGACACTTGGGAGCGATTTCAAAGCCCTTCTAATTTTCCTGATAATATTGGCACTCCTGGGTGCTGGTTTCCTGGTAGCTTAATTTTTTTTTTTTTTTTTTTTTTTTTTTTTTTTTTTTTTTTTTCCTATATATATAAACCTGCCAATGTTGATAGCTTGAGTTTCTGGAATCAACTCTCAGTCCTCATGAAGCTATTTTAATTAGAATGGGAGGGCTCTGTTAACTAAAAGTGGAAGAAATATTGATATGAGGATGCTCCGAAATGTGCTCAGCCTAGCGAGCATCTTGTAACTCCTTGTGAATGCTGAACTACAAGAAATTTTAGACAGAGTTGGGGGTGGGTGACTTTTTTCCTCTCCTTTTTTTTTCCCGTTTTTTTTCCCTCTATTTTTTTTTCCTTTCTATTTCCCCCCCCTCTTTTTTGTTTTTTCTTCCTCCTTCCCCTTTTCCCCCCACCATCCACTATAACCACCTAAACTCTTTTGTTCTCACCTCTGTAAAGCACCAGCCACCCTTTTCACGGGAACCCAGAAGGTTTGCAGCATCTTCCCCCGGCCCTGAGCCCACATTCTGTGCCCCACACTCCTGTCCCATTTGTTCGCATCCCCTTGGGTTTAGCTCCTCGCCCTTTCTCTGGGACTCTGGCCCCGGTTCCCTGCGAGCTGCCTTTGGTACCAGCGGACCCCGGCTGGCGGATTGTCCCGCCGGGACAGGCGCGGCTCAGCCGGGCTCAGCGCCTTTCCTCTTCTCCTGCCGATGGTTCCGACTCCTCGCCGCTCCACGCCCAGATGGGTTTTCCCCTCTCCCTGCCCGCACGGCCTCGCTTGGCTCTCAGTCACATCCCCACACGGCGCTGCTCCGGCTTCCCCTTCAAGGACACTTCACCTCTGTCTCTGCAGCAGATTTTTGGCCTTTTGGGGTTGGGTTTTTTGCCATCTTCTATCGGGGCTGGGTTTGTTTTTTGTTGTTTTTTGGTTTTTTTTCCCCCCCCCGTGAACGTTGTTGTGCAGGCTGCCCCAATATTGATTCCCAATCCTCTCGGATTCTTATTTTATTCCATTCAACGTTGGCACCATATGGCAGCTATGGCAACTGAATATATAACCCTATTCAGTTTCTGACTCCAGTCTGGTCTGGTAAAGGGCTTCGTGTTCTGGTCTGGAGGAAAAAAAAAAATGTAATTCCTGTAGCACATAGTGGTAGAGAAGTTCAGATAACACTTCACTGCCTTTAGAGTTCCCCTTTTCTGGTATGACATATAAACAACAACAAAAAAATAGTATAGATATATTTTACAGGGTTTCAAATAGAGCAAAAATATATGCTATTGAAAGACTAACAGGTTAGTTTGAATTAATAACACAGTTAATAGCATATATAAAATCACAATGTGTAGAGGGCCCATGAGCAACATATTTGTGGTTAATTTTGTTTCCCTGTATTTGCAGAGAAAGCTGTAACCCACTGCTTCTCAGGAAGCCAGCTGCTAATAAAGAACCTGGCTAATAAAGGGCAGAAATATATGTCTGAGGGAAATATTTAAAAGCATGCCAGTGACTTAGGGACATGTGTCAGTTGGGACACATCATTTATTTAGGCATTTTCAGAAATGGCAAGTGGCGCGCGCACTCGCTCACATGAGTAGTTTTACTTGTGCACTGCCTTTGAATTCAAGTTAAGGTTACTCATGTGCATAACTCTCCTCAGGACTGGGCCCTACGGCTGTTTCTCCCTCCTGAAAAGATACTGAGGGAACTAATTTTTCTGATGATTAATCTCAAACGCTGCACCTGCAGTGCCTGCTTTCACTTGAATGAGAAGAGATTGATTTATCTAGCTATCTTTCTGTCTGTCTCATTATCCATCTCCCGTAGCATCGCAGTACCTCGGAAAATGATGACGAACTTATCTTCCCAACAGCCGTGTGGGGCAGGACGGAATTATCTCCACTTGCCAGATGGGGAGATCGAGGTAGGAATCAGCAAAGTGACATGCCTGAGGTCATGTAAGAAGTTAGTGTCAGAGCCAGGCAATGCAAAGATCTTCCTGGACTCCCACACCCATGCCATAATTCCCGTGCCGTCCAACAGTTTTTTAGATCCCTGGCAAAGAATTAACAAATCCAGCTGCCTGAACCCAGCTCCACTTCATGGCGGAGCAAACCTCGCTGTGGTCCGGCACTGCCGATATCCCACGCTGCTGCTTGAGCAGAGAGCTGCAAAACACACGTGCCCTGGCATGGGAGCTGCAGGGGGATAGAAGAAAGAAGCAGCTCTCCCTGTGCTTTAAGAATACGCAAAAGATCACTATCAAAGTTAGGATGAAAAGTAGACATCTCCTGAGGTGCCTCCCGCCATCCCTGTGGAGCAGGACTCCAGTTGGCAGGAGCAGCAGCGGGGAGAGTGAGCATGGGGGGCTGGTTAGGGGGAGCCCAGCAATGAGTGTGGCATGGGCAGAGCATTCTCCTTTGGGTGGGTGAATGTGTGAGGGGTCAGTTGGGTGTTCCCACTGTTGCCTTTTTCCCAGCCTGGAAACGAAACTCGAGATAATTTTAGCAAGGAGGTAATAGAAAAGGGGATTTTTATTTGAAGGCCTTCAGAGGCAGTTATGGAGAGATGTCAATGAAAGCCTGTCCCCTCCAGGGGTGAATACAGTTTTATGGGTTTTAGGAAATTAACATAATTGATAAAAAGCACCAATTAGGAGGACAAATGGTGATGTAATTTTCCCTCAGGTCAAGCCGCTTCTCTGGGGTTCCTCCCTCAGCACTGGCTGTACTTTGTCCATGGAAATGTATCTCAAAGAGTTGTTCTTGGCCTTTGCAGCCAGAAAGAAACAAGATAGGATAAAGACCCTGTATCCTCCAGAGCTTGGAAATTTTTTGTCATTCTGCCTAGGGAAAGGCCATTGAAAAGTACTGGGAAAACCAGCCACTAACACAATAGACTACAGAGCTACAAATATATGTGTGAAGAATACAGGGAACATATAAAAGAAAGAAAGGCAAAAACCAAACTACATCATCACCACTTGGATAAATGGCAATCCAGTCCTGGCCATGCTGTGTGGAGAGAGAGCCCCTGATGCAATGTTTTTGCAGGAATATTTAAACATTTGTGGGTGTAATTCCCTGCCAGTACTGAGAGATTTTCACACAGACATGCAAGTCCATCCTGCTTCCAAGGTGAGCCAACAAAGCATGTGGTACCCCTGGAGGAACCTGTGCTTTTTGTCTGACTCCAAATCACAGGTCGAATACAGGCTCCTCTTAGGTATAACTCAGTCTCTGACCATCCCTGGTGCTTCCCATCCTGCTCTATGAGTCCCAACCAGCTGGAGTGCAGATCTGACCTGCTCCTGACAGGACCTGACTTCATGGTGATGCTGCCAGGAGCACGCCATGAGAGAGGTCACCTGACAAGCTCTCAGGTGCTCCATGCTCAGAGGAGGGGACGTTTTTGCAGGTATTGGTAAAGGCAGACACCAGCCAGAGCGCTGAGCCCAGAGCAGTGACACTGAAGTCTCAGGCTTGACAAGAGGAACTCCTACAGCTAAGAGCAAAACAGCATTAAATGACATTCCAAAAGCATCAGTTTTAATTAACTTTTATCCTGTCCCAGTACCCAGTAGCATCTCCTACCTCCAGCACCAGGACACTGTGGTGCCCACCAGCTGATGGTGGTGGCACTGGGATGCTTGGACATGTCCTGGCCAGGTGCCAATGAGGCTGCTGCGGACAGCAGAGCCCCCAGCAAAGCCGGCCTCATCCTCCTGCCCCAGCCCCAGCCCCAGCCAGGTCCCTGGGGATATCTCTGCTGAAGGCACTAACTTTTCCAGGCATGTCAGCTCCATTACTTTCAACAGTGCTACAAGCAGGGAGGACCTCATCTTTCTTTTTTCTTAATGTGTGTCTTAATGTGCAGTCGATGGGGATAGTTATCCTGTCAGGGGCCTGGCGTGAGCGGGGCCTGATGGGCCCTGGCAGCCAGCAATAGTTCTTCGCACTCCGCTTTGTAGTGTGCACCCAAGAATTACAATCCTTGGCCCAATACAAATAAATAATTAAGTGCATTTCCCGGGGCAAGAATATGAAGACTTGGAGCTGTGGCAAGAATGAATAAGTACGAGACCTCTAGACCTGCAGTGCACGCACGCAGCCTGTGACTGACAGTGGGTTTCTTGCAGCCATCACATCAAAGACTCTGAGAAACTGCTGTGCTGGATGACCCTGGGAGGAGAGGAGAGGCCCCTCCAGAGGGGGGGGACCCAGCAGGCCAGGTGGGGGGCTGTAAAGCAATCTGTGGTGCTCGGAAAACTGGGAAAATTTTACAGGAAAAATTGCTGTTCTTCAGGCGGCACCATCAGTTCCGGCACGGTGTTCTTAGGGTGAAGAGAAAGGTAAAGGCCTTCCTCTCCCCAGCCTCAAAGGTGGATTGTGGGCTGCATGTGATGAACCAGAGGGACCCCAAGGGAGAAGCAAATTGTCACCGGCGTCCCCACAAAACTCCTGGCTCCCTCCAGAGCTGGCTCTCCTCCTATCCCACCTTCCACCTGCTCTTCCTGTTCCACTCCTGTCGGGACTCAGGGCTTCCTTTTCTCCTCAGAAACACTGGTACAAGCCTTAAGAGAGGGAGGAGCTTAATCCCCAGCACTAAAGATCCTCCCATCACGTAGGATGCTGTGCTGGGGGTGCCTGTAAGTGCCCCCTATACTTGGGGCTCTTGGAAGGTGTGCTGGGAAAATGGGTCAGCATAAAAGCCATCCTTTTCCTGGTCATACTTGGGATGCCTCCTAAATGTACTTCTAATATAAAATACAGTGTGGGGATGGTTGGGCATGGGCAGTAAGAAGGCTTTACACACACCTCTGTGCTCAGCTTTCTCCCACAGAGGGAAGGAGCCAAAATTAAGCTCCCCAAAAATTCATCCATTTCTTCAGCCAGGCTATCTTGAGGCCAGCTAGAATCTCTGTAGAGGCCTCTCCATTTTGAAACCTTTGGGGAGAGGTCTGAATGTTGCAGCAGCACAAAACACTGAATGACACAGCACAAAACACTGCCAAGGCATCACTCAGGTCTGCATATTCACCACCAGCTCCATCACAGGCTGTTGTAAAACAGACATCTGGTATCCCTCTCTGAGTTTGCATTTTGGCCTTACACTTCTCTCCCTGTAAGTTGGTTTAAACTTAGCTTTTATTTAATTTCCTTTAGGGATATTGGGTTTTGTTTGATTTTATAAATAACTTTTCTCACCTTTGAGGAGAAAAAAAGTGCAGCCCAGTGTTTCCTGCATCCCACAGCAGTGATTATAGTACCACTTGCACTGCTGTTATGGTGGTTTGGGGGAAGGACTCTCAATACCTTCTTAGTTTTGAACAACTTTGCTAGTTTGTTCAGTTGTTTTTATCAAGAATTCCTCTAAAAGGTAGTTCTTAAAAAAAAACCCACTAGCAACAGTACTTAATTTTGCCTAGTGCATGTAAACCTCTCTGCTCCTGTGCTCAGCTGGTTTGGGTTTTCTCCCCTTCCAGTTCCTGGTATCCCTTGTGTCTTGTGCACCCCTACTCTAACTCCTGATTCACACTAGACTTTTTCTTTCTCTTGTCTTTATTCTCCTGTTCCCTCACTCCTTAGGTTTTATTCAGCTTTTCTGATTCCACCTCATCCCTTCTCTTCTTTTCCATAGCCTGGCTCCTCCCCAGGGTTTCCCCTTTTCCTTCTCCCTGGGATTTTGGAGCCTGTTCCGGAGAAGACACAAGCACTCAGAAGGACACAACTGATTTGGAAGGGACAGTGACATAGAGTTGTCATTTCTAGAGAAGGTAGGGACCAAACCTGAGCCCTTTGGCCATGTGTGAACCTTGGAGTAACGAAATGTCAAAAGGTTGGTGCTTCCATTGCCAGACACACCCATCTGACACCATTCAATTCACAGCTTTTCTTTGTGATCCAAGGATCTGCGTCTTCTGAAGCTACAAATGTCTCTGTGGACAAGCTTCTTCTGGTCTGAGTGGTCTTGGGTTTGCCACAGAAGGAGAAGAGAGCCGGATGTTGAGACAGTTGTTGTGATTCCAGGTCTCAGAGGTGCAAAAAGCAGAACTAAATTTGAAAAATCCCATTCTTATTGATTTCTGAAGGATTATGTTTATCAGGAAGCTTGGAACCATGTTATCCTGGAGTGGAGCTTTGTGTTTTCCTTCCTAAAATTTTTTTTTTCAGACCTTTCCCCTTTGTAGGAGGAAGATGCAACATACACTGAAAAGAAAAAACCTAGCCTGTGTATTTTAGGTATAATTCATTCATCGTCCAAGGTGGGAACCTGAACAAGAGTTGCTAGAGATGGTACCTGGTGATGAGAATATTGTTCCTAGGCCTGGAAACTTGCAGACAAATAGAAAAATGTTCCAGTTGATACGGACAATGTCCATGCAGTGAAAAAATCTGATGATTTGTTCTTAACTTGTGCAAGAAAACCTCAAAATATTAAATGAGTTGCCTTGATCTGTTAATGATTTTTTAATATGGAGATCTCAGTTCTTTATGTGTTTCTATACAACCCAGCTTTTCCAAGAATCACCCATTCTTAAAAAGTATAAGGCAACTCCTATATTCTGTCTGAAGCATCTCTTAGAATTGCCTTCAGGTAGTAGAGAACAATGAAAAAGTCTTTTGAAATAGAAAAGCTTAGATTTTTTGAGGTGTGTTTTAAATGAGCTCTCTGTGTCCCACTGAGGTTCATTCATTTCTGCTATCCAGATTTATGGAAGCAATATTTAAAGCATGGCAAGAGTAACACTCCTGTGGAAGAAACAGCTGTAGTCAGAAAAATTATTTGGACAATTAGTCAATGAGAAGAACTCCCTGTAATCATGTCAAGATGCTGGGTTCATTCCTCCTTTGGGAATATCAAGAGTAAGTTCAGTCATATCCCTGCAATTTTCCTGATGTTAAATAAGTCTCATTGAGAAGAGAATGAAGCAATTAAAACTTTTAGGCGAGTGCTATGTCACAGTGCATGCCTAAACTCCTCCCAGTGTCTGTGGAACTGGAAGAGAGTACACACTTCCTGAAAGGTGTTCTGGATACCTTCTGGAGATGTTCCCATAAACATTATCCAAACCTATGGCTTATACACAGTCTAAAAACCTGAAGGCATTGCTGTAAATGGCCACCCATAGTGGTGATTTGAAGAGAAACTCAGAACACCCCTGGTGGCTCCAGACCACATTCTGGATGCAAAGCTCTGGCTATATCCAAGGTTCCACAAAACTTCAGCTACGTGCTTATCTTCCTTGAGCCACCCTATAAATAAATTACCACAAGGACAGGTCTTACAATCACTCCTCCCTTACTGCTTGTGGCAACTGAAAGCATCTGGACAACAATCCAGCTTGGATGTGTCACTTAACCACCGGGTCTGGGGGAAAGTGTCCCTGCCCATGGATCATCAAGGAACTGGATGATCTTTAAGGTCCTTTCCAGCCCAATCCATTCTATAGTTCTGTGATAATTCTCCCTGCATGTTTCATGTGCTTAGAAGTCACTCTTCCTAATTTCTTGCACAGTCAAGACAAGGTCTTGATCTCCATGAGGCAGGTGCGGCGTTGTCCACACAGACACCAACTCACTGCTGAGACCCCTGATAAGGAAGTGGAACCTAACTGCCTTCCTGAATGCAGCCATGACAAATCAGCTTCCAGTCAAGGTAAACTAATGTTTTATTAAAAACTGTTGTCACATACAACTAAAATCCAAAGCTGTGAAGTATAAAAGAGGCTTCCAAGCAATCTTTCCTTGAACTGTGGCAGCTTAAGTCTTGTTGCCGTTGGTGAAGCACATCAGGAAATTGTTTGAAGGGCTCAAAGGTTAAGAATCTGTGTTTTCATCTGCGCAGAAAGGTGAAAGATCAGATGACTGACCTCAGCTATTTGTGCTTTGTCTTTTTATTATCATCTCCAAATGAATCAAGGAGCTGTTAATTCAGTCTCATGAGGGCAGGGCTTTCTTAGACATATCCAAGGTTGTTTACAGGCTTTTCAGGAGAGATGGAAGACTCCTCCCAAAGAAAAACAGCCAGAGCTTGTGATTATCTTTGTTATTTTCATCACTGTATTGTTTCAGGGACCCCCTGAAATCAAACAGCCCATGACATTAAGTTTTGTACCAATATGTAACAAGAAATATGAGCTCCGTCCCCACTATTTGGAGAAGGAAAATAGGTGGAATCAAATAAGCAGATTGTACAGGTGGATGGAGGAACATCTCCCACGATGGAGACTTTGCAAAGTCAGTCAGAGGTGGGTGACTGCTCGTGCCTACACTGCATCCCATCTGGCGTCCACTAAGGAGAGAGCAGCTCTCTCTTATTCCATATGTGGGTACTCCAGGGCTCTCCTCCAGTACTTTTTAAGCTTCCACAGCGCAGCAATTCTGGTCAGAATGAATACGGGTGACAAAAATCCCCACTAAGAAGAAGTAGTCTTAACCTAAAAAGACTCTTCTTATCATGGAGAGAAAACACCAATTCTTTTCTAGGTATATCTCATTTTCCTATTCCTTAGAGGTTCTGTGTGGGGAAGGGCTGCAGGCAGATAGATAGACATCCATCCCTTTTTTGAATCTGGGACACAGTAGACAGGAGGCTTTCCTGAGAACTTAAGGATTGACTCACGAAGAATGAGCATGATGAATATGTGAGGGTCACTAATTTTAGGAAGATGAGGCAATCTGAAAACAGGAAATTCCCTGTGCACTATTCTATGCTATCACACCAGAAAGCCTCACAACCACAACCTGCCCTAGTTTGCATCTTTTCAAATGTTCTCACTGCCTTCAAGTGTCCCCAACACGTGTGGCTCAGCCCAGAATGACCCTGGCTGTCATCCTTCCATGTGCTGCCTTGAAGTGTCCTGGCTGTGCTCAGCATCACCAGATGATTTTTCACCCTAGTTTCAAGCTTGTAAGATAACTGTTCCCCCTGGTAAAGTGCTCTGGTGTGTTCATTCAGTCTGCCCTGAGGAGGAGCACAGCCAAGGGCTGTATGAAACACAACTCGCTTTAGAAAACACAAAGCATCTTGAAATTCCTTTTAGGATCTTACCTGGCCATGTAAAGTTACGTCTTGGAAAGTCAAAGCAAAATTACTCTGAGAAAACCAACCTCACATATTCTCCCAATCCCAGGGATTCAGGCATCATTACCATCCTCCTGGTGCCATCACCAGGTAACCACAAATCCATCTGCTTCCAAGTGGGTAAGACATGGCCAGGAAGGCTCTGGTTAACACAGAGTCAAAGCCCATTCCAGGTGGGTGAGTGCTAAGGTGCCAGGGGAGTGTTGGGGTTTAATTAAGCATGGGAAGCTTCTTTTGGAAAGGCGGCATCACAGGCTGGGGGCTGAGGGCTGGCGCCACTGCCTGAACAGGGATTAGGCACAGGGGAATGGAAGGAAGGAAGGAAGGAAGGAAGGAAGGAAGGAAGGAAGGAAGGAAGGAAGGAAGGAAGGAAGGAAGGAAGGAAGGAAGGAAGGCAGGAAGTCAAAGGCCGGAAGGAAGGACGCCTGCCTAGTCCGGCCTTCCCCCCTTCATTCCTTCCCCGTGCCCCATTCGTCCTTCCTGCCGTCCGTCCTGCTCTACCTTCCTTCCCTCCGCCGTGCTTTCTCCCCCTATCCTGCCTTCAGGCAGTCCGCCTCCTCCTGCGTCCCCTTGGCCCGAATTCCTCTGCCGGCTACCAAATGTTGTTCAGCACTGAATCATGGCAGTGGGGGATTCGGAGGGGAGGACACAACATGAAGTGTAGTGATAAGCAAAGCCACACAGCAGGCCCCATCTCCAGCTCTCCCTGCCTTTAGCCATGTAGGCCCAAGGCACCCAGAGACTCATGCAAGGTGCTGGAGTGCTCTCTTTGCATCTGTCAATCATAAATTTCACAGACTAGGAATGACACCGATTCTTCTTGTTCCAGAAGAGTCAGGAGTATCCAGCTGGATGAAAGGACCATATTTTGCAGTTTAGTATTTGTGGTGCAGTGGGCAGAGCAGTGGGGCAGGTGCATAACCACGCTGTCTTGCTTCTGGCCAACACAGCTGAGCACAGCTCAAACAAACCCCTAACTCAGCTAAATGCAGTGAAAATGTGAATATTTAGTCATCATGATATAGGTTACCTGGGGAAAGAAGCTGGGACCAGGCTTCATCTCCTTTGGTATCAGTAAACAGGCTTTTCATCAAATTTTTTTGTCCCCAAATAATACTTTCCAGTAATTTACCATCCCTGTGGAGGCCAGAAGAGATTGCTGTGTGGTAAAGACTTGGCCATGGCAAGGCGAAGGTGTTTAATGTCTGCCCATTCTCAATCTGCGTTAATGAAGGAGCAGTGACTCTGCATCGGCTGGTGTGTGATGTGCTCTGGGTGAATTAACTCTGCTGCTTGTGCAAGGCTAGGCACAGGGGACCCAAATCCTGACCAGGGCAGAAAGCCACCCCTCCAACACAGCTCCTAATGAGCAACAGTCGTAATGGAACTCAAACACAAAACAGATCAGCCCAAGGTAACCCGGGCAAGGTGAGCTGTGTGACACATTCGGCACAGTGCTCAACCTTCATTTTCCAGTGTCACGCTGAAAATGACATCCCAGCCCTCAGTCTCCATCAACAGTAGATGGCTGGTGCTGACCTTGTGCTTGGTGTGTTTGGCCCTGATAACCGTGGCAGCCAGACACTGCTCCTGTGCTTTTGCAAGGCTGCCGCTGGCTGGAGCTGGGCCTTGGCCTCGGCCTTGGCAATTTGCGGATTTGATCAACATGTGCAGCCAGATAAATACAGCCCTGCCGAGCACCAAGGCTTCCTGAACTCTCACCTTTTGCTCATATCACATTTTATATGACAAGGAAGACTTCCTCCCTGCCCCCGGTACCATTTAAGAAACACTGCCATATTGGAGTCTTTTTCTTTCTTCCTTCATTAATGTCTGTGTCACCTCAAGGGTTGTTGTAATTCCTTATTGGCTGTTCTTTTAGAATTTGCTTTAAGAAAACTTCAGCTAGTTTTCAGTGTGGCTGCGAGGTTAACTAGAAATAGAAAATGTCATGAACATGCTGGATATATATCCCTTCTGCTTCCCTGCCACTAAGCTAGCTTTTCATAAAGTTTGAAACCGATATTAATATTTAACTTTTAACTCACAAGATCTTTCATGGTCTCAGCTCTGCTTAATTAGCTGACATTTAGCTCCCTCTATTCCACGGCATACACCTAGGAGTCCTTGGGTACTGGTTTATTAACATTCCCCAAAGTAGATTGGAGCAGGCGGTTACCAGAACCTTTATCAATTGCTCCCGAAGGCGATGGAATTTATTGCTGAATGCCATTAAACCAGCCAGGTCTGTAAATATGGTTAAAGGCACGAAGACATTCTTGCTTTCCAAAGCTTCTCGCTCAGTTTAAATGAGCTTTGTGAATTGGTCTCTCCTTTTCTCCCACTCTTTCGCACGGAGCCTTGTTGAGGCGCTCCTAAAGAAAGCCTCTGCATTAACCTGTGCTGCATTAAGCACAGTTCTGCTGTTAATCAACGCTCGTGCAGCGATCGACGCCGCTGCAGCGCTGCTCCGGCACAGGCGCGGCTGTGGGGAACTTGCCGAGTGTAGCAATTCCATTTTGCAGTTATTTCCCGACATTTCACACTTTTCCCTCACTAAAGGTTTTCCTCGTTCTCATCCAGTCTCAGGAATCCCCATGCTCAGACAATAGAAGGTGCGAGTGCTGGGTTTACATCAGCTCTGTGCCCCCAGGAGCATCCCAAGAACTTTTCTCTCCTCGCCCCCTTCCCCACCCCTGCCTGGTCTCCCATTGCTATCTCCACCCTGCCAGGGACAGAGGTGCTCCTGAGAATTCAAAGAGACATGTTCCAGAAGGAAGTGTATCCAACTCAGCACTAAAAGAAGGACAATTTTCAGAGACCAACACAATTTAGGATCACTCACAAGTCCATAACCAAAATGCTAATTACCTACTTAAGCCCCAGAACAAAGTATGCTGCACTCGGATGTGTACACCATAATTACAAGGTATTCCTCACTGCTCCTGCTGTAAGACCCACTAATAGTATTTCATTTAATGTGAATCTGGCTCTCCTCATTTCTGGTAAACTTCATATGTATTAGGGACACCATACGAGTTAATATTTTGCTCATAAAATTCTAACATGCTTGTTCTTTATGTCAGTGAGACAGTGACAAGCACGATGCATTTTCTAAAAACTGTATTTTGATGAAGCTATCACAAATGTTAGATCACAAAGACAAATATGAATAAAAACCATGATTAGTTTGTGGATAACCTTGTTTTAGGGCTTATCCTAATAAATAAAACATCGATCTTGACAATTTAGGACCTTGCTTCATCCATTTTTGTTCCTCAGTAAAATGAACTTAGTGACCTCCACTCATTCAGCATAACCCACATTTGAAATAAAATCTGTCACCAGGAAAGTGCTCTTTCCCTGGTATTAACTGTTTTAAATACATACATACATACATACATACATACATACATATATATATATATATATATATAAACAGTCCTCATGAACTGAGGAACCCAAGTCTTCCCAGGTCAAATGTGTCAACTCTATCCCAAACCAACAGACTAAAGCTACTTGCTCTGGGCAAAGATCTGGTCCTGCTTCCTTAGAAATGACCTTTACACTTCTGCTGCACTGATAAAAGGCAAGATCATGCCTTTGGATACGTCTCTGATTTCATCAGAGTAGGGCGAGGTAAACAAGGGAGAAAAGACAGGGTCTGAAGTCAGGACGTATTTCCTTGCTTTTCCATATAGGTTTTGAGATGCTCATTTCTTGGAGGGAACCAAGGGGACCAGCTGAGGACAGCTACATAAATATCTGGATGGATGGGAATCCAAGTAGTTCATGTCATGTCATATCATATATATCATATCATTTTACCTCATCTGCTGATTCACAGATGATTAAAAGCATGAATCTCTTTTTTTCTTTTAAATTGAGCACTTCTTAACTGAACCCAAGATGAGTTTGTCTTCACAAAGATCCTCATAAATTTTAAGTTTGCATCTCTGTCAGTATCTCCTTCAATAAAGTGACAGTGAAACAATCTGAGTATTTACCCCGAAAATAAATACCCCAGGGCTGGGGAGAGTAGGTATCAGATGTGATCCACTAGAGCATTGCCCCAGCTGCACCAGGTTACATCAGGATGAGACTGGAGTGATACTGGGGTGAATTTGCCCCGTATCTTAACATGGAAACAAAAAGCAACAGACACCAAAATTCTCTGGCAGTTCTGCAGTGTGAAATCCAAAGACAGACTGGAAAAGTGTAAATGTGCAAAACCTAGTTCAAAGAAAGGCTTTCCTTCTGAGGGAGGGATATCTCACTGCTACCATCTCGTAGCGTTTTCTCAGCAGAGACCACACCAACCACATTGGTTGAATGCCTGCACTGAACACAGTGCTGGAGGACTCGATGCTCAGCAAAAATCCCAGCCAGGGTACTCAAGAACTCTTCCATAGCACCACTGTGATCAGTTTTGAGGGCATAGCAAAGCACAAGACACCACTTAAATTTTAAAGAGACATTCTAACCTATCAGCCCAAAATAATTCAGTAGCTGCTGTTAGAGAAAGCACAAAAGTTTCCCCTATTATAAAATACAAATTAAGAAAACCCCCAAAATTGCTCCCTGTTGCCCCCTTACTTTATTTATTTTGATCTTTTTATAATGGTCAGCCATTTGCACTATGCTGTTCTCCTAGATAATACATTTTCTTAGTTATTTTTATGGATTTTTCATGTTGAATGATAAAAAGAGGGTGCTGGAGAAAGGTAAAATATTTTTAAATTTTTGAGGAAAATATATGATTAAAATAAGGTGAGAAGTAGCTAGAATTTGAAACAGCTGCACAGACTCCCAGTAATTGCCTTCTTTTTATGTGACATGGTAACATATTTTTTTTAAACATACTTTGAGCCAAATCTAGCTTTTCTACCCACTCAAAAATCAATAGATTTAACAGAATGGAAACAGGAGAGAGATTCAAACATTTCCCATTAGTTTGATATTTTTATGCCTTAGTTTTATGCACAATGAGGAATGTTTTCTTGCTCTCAGACTTTAAATAGAGCCAGCTGATTGTGAGTTCTGTGTGTGAGGTGAGCTCAGCATCCACACTAAAGAACCCACCTCAGCCTAAACTGGCTGCTCAGAAGCAGAATGAAATAGAAAGGGAGATCAAATATTTGAAAGTTTCTTTAAAAATTGCTGTTTACATGCACATGAAAGAAGGTGTTGGATTGCATTAAGTGTGAAGAAAATCTTCTTTAAATACTGAAGGCATTATTTCCATTTTATAGAGTATATCTGCTCCACAATACTCAAATTATAACTTTGAAAAAGCATTCTGCAAAATTGGTCTGTCAGTAGGATATGGCAGAGAATGTTTCACCTGAAGCAAAAACTTCAGTCTTTTAAAAACATTAAATCAGTCAACAAATCTTTGTGTTACAGATTTAGGGGACAAGACATTAAACTGCTGTAAATCAGCATTGCTCTAATTGCTTCTGTAAAGCAATTTACATGCACTGAGGGATGGACTGCGTTATTGTTGAAATATTTAACTTTAGAAATATCGTAAAAACCTATAAATAAACTTTTAAATTACGTGGCACTTATTTTTTTCTGATTTTTAATCAGAAAGGGGTTTTGTTTTTCATGATAAAATTCACCATTTCATATCCTTTGTTATTTACTCAATCTGTAATAAAGGTGACCTATGTATTGTCAGAACTTTTTCTTTGTTGTAAAGCTTACTTTTAACATAAATATTCTACTGCTTTGAATAAACTGCCCTTGTTACCTTAAAACCCCGGCTAAGTAGTTAATATCCTTTTAAACAGTGTTTTCATAGAGTATTGGAGCCTGAAGCAGATATTTTCCCATTTTATCTTCTGGAGACACATCAACAACCTGAACCGAGTCCCATCTCTGGGTGAGATTTATGACCAAATGTTTTATACTGATTAATAAATATTTTGGACATAAAAAAACCACTCCAGTGATGAAAGGCATAACTTCTGTCAGGAATATTTTGATGTTTTTTGCTATTTCTTCAACAAGAAATCTTTAATTAAAAAAAGTTATTACACTAGTGGTGCTCATATTGAGTGAACGTTTATATCAGGATCAGTAGGACTTTGATATGGAAATTTTAAAGGAATGGCTTGTTTTAAGGACTGCACACTCTCTACTAAGTTATTTCACCTTTAAAAGGACAAATTATTTCAAAAGTTTGCCATCATCATCTCAATAACAGGAATAGAAACTTTACAGCTCTTAGCTCTAAACTCTAAACTCATTCTGGTCTGGAAATACAGATGAAAAAGTCATCTGTTAACTGCATGAAAAAAAAAAAAAGGTTTTTTTTGAGTTCTCTGAGTTGTCTTTTTCTGCTGGAGCAGGAGGCTCATTTTTTACAGGCCCTAACTCTGTGACAATCAGATGTTGATTTTATGAAAACCAGCACAAGTGAAATTAATACCTTGGGATAAATAAAAACCTGAACATAGAAATAAAGTTGAAAACCAGTTGCACATTATACTCCACATTCTCATCAAAAGTGCACGTTCTCATCCGCATATTTAGTACCAAAATATCAGAAACAGGAAAACAGTTAAAATACTACTACTATACTAATAATAATTTTAAAAAGCCTGTGGAATTTGGGCACATTAAGAGATTAAAAGCAGAAACCAGAGGAGATATTACAATAGCAAAAATTGACTACACAAGGAAAAAACGGGTGTTCTCATCTTACTTCAGTCTGCAATGAGGAGCTGATCTCTTCTGCAACCTTTGAGAGCAGCAGCCTCTGCTCAGGCACCTAAGGTAGGAAAAGTTCCATGTGATTTACTGATGTCCTGAAGAGTAACAATTTGCTGAAAGTACCTGTTTCTTTAATCCAAAATACATATTTTTCAAACTAGGAAAACACAGGTATTCTACTCGAAGCACTTCCACCAGTGAATGTGTGAAGGTGAAAATTAAACCATGTTAAACAGCTTTGGGCAATAAGTCAGGAATGAGGGACAGCATGAAGCATAACCATGACACACTGACAGTGAGTCAGACTCTTTGAGATATTTTGAGTTGAATCAGATAAAGAAGGATTTAAAAAAAAAAAAAAAAAGGAGTAAAACAATCTATTTATTTTTAATTCCTGTCCTCAAATGTGCTAAATAATTCAGTGTCTGACTCTTCCCTTACAGGGGAGGGACACAACTTGTGCATCCCCATGCGAGAGGGCATTTTTGCCAAGCCCTGAAAACTCTGGCTCATTTGAATTGAAAAATAATCCCACCACGTCAGGCTCTCTAATGATTGTCACATCACATAAACATAGTTTATAGAGTTTTTTTTAAAAAAAGTTGCTGGAAAACCACCTAGGAAACACCCAAGCTCTCGTGGTGAACCTGTCGCTGCCCAGGTGGGTTTCACATCTGGCTTTGGGCTCTTGCTGGTGCTCCTTTGGGTGGGTTTGGCCATGGATCAGCCTTGGAGAGCAGACCCCAGCATATTGCACAATATGACACTAATAAGTACCGAAAATATCCTGCTTTTCTCTCTGGAGGGGCCCACATTAGTCTTCAAATTCATTTCCCTGGTCTTCCCAGTATAACCTCATTGCTGCAGCTAAAATCTGATGGCACTTTTAGATCAAATTTTGTATTTTAAAACAAGGAGTGTTACAGCTCAGTTCTTTAATAAACCCCACCGATATGGATCCTCCAGCCCCTTGCAGCATTTGGAGAAATGCGTGCTCACAGATCCTATTTCAAGGCAGGGACGCAAAGGCTAATCTCTCTCTCTCCTGTTCTTTTTCCTAGTTGCACAGGGAGAAAAACGTGAGAAAATATGTAATTCCAGAGTGCTGTGGCAGCATTAAACTACAACTTCTCACCCCGTATATTGCCTTTTTAAACTGCAGTCTTGCAGACAGTGTTAAGGTGAGCGATAAATGACTTAATGGCAGCTTAATATTCTGCACATACCCATAACACACATTTTAGTTGCTTTTAATTGATGTAGCTGCTAGCTTTGTTAAACTCTCCAGGAGAGTAGTTCTCACTGGGAATGAGCCTCCTAGAAAGTATCAGTTTGCAAAAACACAATAGTTTGAGCGATAATTGTGCAGAAAAAGACTTCTGGATTTCTTTGCAGTTGAATAAGAGCGTTTTGTTTCACTTTTGTGTAACTCAACATCGGGTGTCTAAATTATAGTCAAACTTTCCAAACAGCTAAATAAAGAAACATGGGGTAAGTCACTTTTAAGATAAAATGGGGACTCTAAGATTTTAACCAAACAGAACATTTTTATGGTTGTGAGCACATAAAAAGAAAATTATGTAGAAGTCCTGCTGTTACTTAAACAGTAGCTTTCAGCACTCATAAAATACGTGGTGTTAAATTATTTTCCACTTATAAATCAGCTGGCTCTGGTCTGTACATTAGCACAAGCTTTAACTGGTCTCTGGCTCCTTACTGGCCTTCACATAACTCCATTTAACCCTGAATGAAATGCTGCTGGCATGGCACTGAGCCCCAACCATCACAACTAAATATATATATATATAACCCCAGAAAGAGCACACAGAAAATTATTGCAATCAGCAAAGAAAATTAGAGGGCAATTAAAAAAACCCCTCTGTGTTATTCCATTGGGTCGACTGGCAATCGCGCCTTCTGTTTGGGGGTGAGAGGAGGATTAAAAAAAGGTGATCTCCTTGAAAATTAACTTTTAGGTTTTTTTTAAGCTTGTAAAAATAGTAGAGGATCTGAAGGTGCGTCTCAGCAGGTTTTGCCTGCCTGTCTAGCACTGAGACTTTTTGCGTGATCAAAGAATACATGACAGCGAATGGATCTATGCTTGTAAATATCAAACGGTTTGATCACGCTAAAAGACTTTATTGAAGTTCCCCACTTTTTAATCAAACAAGAAAGATCCACCTCCAGCAGCCATGAAAAAAAGTCTGCTATGATATTAGAATTAAAGAAAAGTACTAAATGGGACTTGTGGAGAAGGGGTTTGCTTACCAGAATATGGGATTTCTATTAATGTCATGTTTGTACAGAAATCTATAACCCTTATTATTTTACCACAGAACAGTAGAAAAAGGATTTGATTACACTAATATTAGGTCTGTGATGGACCACAAGAAATAACCCATGTTCACAGCCTTTTAAGAGAAAATTAAAAGCATAATAATGAAATTAATACATCACTGACTTGGTTTGTTGTTCTGTTGTTTTTTGGGTTTTTTTTCTCTTCTGTTTTATGGTGAAATCCACAGCATCAAAATCTACAACTGGACTGTGGAGAGGTTTTCCATACTATTTCTGTCACTTAGCATGACAATTTACATCACCCTCCCCCCTCCAAAAAAGTTAAAAATGCCATTCTGAATGAACACACGGAGCTCTGAATAAAAGGAGCCAATAATTTACAGTAGGATGATAAGAGTGTAATATTGCTTTAATATAACGTATTAATGAAAATTGCCATTGTAAGATAGATAAGACCTAATAATATAAGTCTCATTGTGTTCTGTGAGTTAGAGGCTTTAGTAAGTTATACGTTGGTGCTCTGTGGCTGGCGTGAAGCCTGACACAATTTCGAAGACTCGCCATTTCAAGTGCCACCGGTGCCTGAATTTATTTTCCATGGAAAAACCCAAGCAGGCACTTCCCTGCTCTGTCAGGTACTACTGTGCTCCTCTGCCATCTCCTGCCTGCTGCAGAGTTAATGAAAATATGTTTTCATTATTTTTAATGCAACCTAATACATTTATTTTCACCCTGCTTTAAAAGTTGGGCTAACTAGATTTTAAAGTAGTCCCTGTGGCTTTTTTTAGTCTTTACTCCATAATGTACTGATATTTTTTAAATGGGCAATGGGGCAATACAGGGAATGGCAGATTAATTTATTGCCCTTATTTTGTATCAGCGTAGCTCAGCATCGCTCTGTGATGTTCCTGCTGCTTTTGCAAGCATCCTATATTTGCAATGATGAGGACTTGCACTTCTGTTTATTAAATGGCTGCTTGTTTATCTGTGCTAATTGCCAGGAAGAAAACTAAACTACTTTCCCCTCTGCGGACCACTATTTATAGGCAGGAAGAGCAGCCCTGCACATATGCAGGGGGGTATTTGTTGAAGGAGGTTAACGTGCAGTTACAGCAATCTCGTCTGCCAGGAGGGAGGCAATTGTCTTCCTGATGTAAGAAGGTTGGGTCAGAACACAGTGTGGGTTTAAAACCCAAAATGTATTTCAAGGAAGGGAGAGAAAGCTTTTGAGGGTATCCATGAAAAAAAACCAAAACAAAACAAAGAGATTTTTAACAGTGTGGGCTTTGATACTTTCATATCAATATTTTGCCTTGTGCCTTTGGAAAATATTTTTACAGTGTTACTGAAGATGCAAAAACCTGTAATTTGCTCCCCAAAACATTTAGAGGCTGCTATAAGAGGAGCCAAGAAGGAAAGAGGATTTATCCCAGTCTCCTCTTCTCTGAGAAAATTGCTCTGGAAGGTGATGATTTTGCTACACTACCCCACAGACTCTTCTGGGTTTTGTTTCTGAAATGCTCAGAAAGTTTTTCTGTGCAAAACCCAATACCATAAATCCTGCCGTCCATTTTGGAGGAAGTATGTTGTTCTCAAAATAATTTCCTACTACCTGTGTCTGTTCTGGCACAACCAAGAGTAGCTTCATGATGGCAGAGATGACAAATAAGTAATACTTGCAATAAGTCAAATTTGTTCTGGAAAGTTTATTTTTTGGAGTTTATTTGTCCAAGAAGATTATAGAGAGAACTTTGTGTCTTTAGAGATGGAGTTCTTCTGTGCCCCAGACTACGTGTTTTCAATAAATATTACAAATACTTATGTGTTAAAATATACAGACTTATTTCTATGAACTTCTTCTCCACCCTCTAGTACATTTCATGGGCCCTGTTTCTTACATCCCCAAAAATGCTTACAGCCTTTAAATCTCAAACCCTCAAACCAAGATTTACAAGCGTTGATTTGGAGATCGATATTTTCATGCATATTCTAGCACTGAAGGCAGCAGGTTGAGGAGGCATAACCCAACTTCATTTATAATCTTATAATACTTAGTGCCTCAAGTTATGTGCTTTTTACATTCAGAAATGAAAATAAAACTTGAAAAAAATACCCCAAAACACTGAAAATGAGGGAAAGAAACAGATAAATGGAAGATTTTAAATAAGCTATAATTAATTTTTGAAAGCATATTGTTACTTTGTCAGGATAGAAAAGAGGCCTTACTTATATGGAATTTTACAGAGAAAGAAAACATTAAACGTTTATAAAATACATTTTCCCCAGGAGGTGATGGCAGTGGGCTGGCCAGTCCTAAGGACAGCTCCTGTCTGATGGCAACGAAGAGTTCACCTAAAAATGAACTGTACATCTCTAAACCTGCCCTCTCAAGGTTCCCATTTCAGCTTAGTGGCCGCAGTTAGCAATTAAACAGGAGAAATAAATGCCTGTATTTGGTTGCAAGAGGGTTAGTTTCATTTCTGACCTGGAAATGACAGCGCAGACACACAAGGAACAAAAAGTCATGTAACACCAGGAGGAAAACATACCACGTTAGCTGGGATGCTCAAATCATGCTGCATAAATATGCACGAAATAATTAAAATAATTAAAAGCCTTTAAGAAAGGGGGTGTTTGGTTGTTTTGTTGTCTTTTTTTTTTTTTTTTTTTTTTTTTTTTTTTTTTTTTTTAAAGCCATGTAGTGTCATTGCTTATTCAACAACAGCCACTTCTCCTGCAAAGCAGTACGCTGGGTTTGAAAAAAACACCCAACCCCACACGGCTGTAGAGAGAGCACATGTTACATCAGACACAGTACCTGATTTTTCACTGCACAGCTTGTCAGCTAGATAGTCTGCCTCTTGGGCGATAAGTGAGAATATTTCATCTTCATACTCCTCTACGACACTTTCCCACTGTAAGGATGAAGAAAAAAAAAAAAAAACCCTAAAAAAACCAAAAAGAAGAATACTCGTACTGTGCTTTTCTTTTTTTTTTTTTTTTTTTTTTTTTTTTCCCTTTCTTTCTTTTTTTTTTTTTTTTTTTTTTTTTCCCAGCCAGAAGCAAGCAGGGCGGCTGCGAGCAGCCCTCGGCTCGCTCCGCTCTCCCTGCCCTGCTCAGCGTGGGGATGAATGGGGGCTGCCCGTGAATTCGGACTACCAAATATTACTTAAACTTCATGCCCAGCCTCACTTGTTTCAAAACCACATTCATGAACTGAGTGGGGGGGATACCCCTCCAAAAGGCATTTCACTTGGTTAGGGACACCACCTCCCACCACCCCACCCCCCCCCCCAGCCCCTTTCAACACGGACTCGTGGAGGAGGCACTCGAAATTTAAATAAAACGAGCCCATTTTGTAGTCTGATATTAGTGGTGACGATGTGCCATAAATACAGCTCCCCGGCCTTGCAGACGCAGCTCTGATTTCAGCGCAGATAGTGCTGCCGAGCTCCCCCTCACCCCAGCATCTCGGGAGATGCTGGCAATTCACCCCCGTACCCCAAAATGCGTCTCTGCCCCCCGGGATGGGTGGGTGAGCGCAGGTCCAGGGGGGTGCACCGCCCTGCCTGGCGTTTGGCACCTTGCAGGAGGTCGGGGTGCACGTTGAGAGGGAATTCCTGTCTCCAAAACACAGCCTTCAACCCCTGAACAAGGGGAAGCCCTTTAACGTGAGCAGAGGAAAAACCACAGTGGGAGAAAATCTGCCTGCTGGAAGTCGTACACACACACACACACACAAACACACGCGGTCTCAAAGAAAGGCCCTTTGCTGTGCTTGGCTGAAAAAATCAAAGCAATACCTGCCAGGACACGCAATCACCGTGAGCTGGCAGTGACAGAGGCAGAGCTGTGCCCGTGCTCCTCATTCTCTCACTCGCCTGCTTCTTCCAACTGCTCAGAAGGCCACGGCCAGCACAACTCTCCGGCTTTTCAGGGTCTTTTTTTTTTGTTTGCTTTTGTTCACTTTCCACAACAGTTAAAAATAAAAAAAAAGGTCCCAAAAAGCGTTAAAGTAAAATATATAAAATATAATTTTGAAGAAGGCGCTGGCATGAAGCCAAGCGGAGCACCTCGGTGTTTTTAGCAGAATTAGCTGAGAAAAATTCATCTCTACGCCACAAGGCCTCAGGAAAAAAAAAAAAAAAAAGACATCCCTCCCCTCCTCCCCTAATTTGTCTATAAATATTTGAAACTCCAGTTAGCAATCTGGATTTTAGCCACTCATATAATTCCCTTATTTCCTGCACATAAATCTGTAGAGAATATTTTTTTCTGGGAAATGCTAATTTCTATTTAATCACTTAGAAAAAATAACCGCAAATAAAATGTAGTTTAGAACTGTTAACGGTTAGGAAATTTGTAACATATAAAGCATCTGGTCTAATCCGTGGGTTACTTCTGCCTTTTGTAAATGCTTTATTCATATTTATGAAGCCCTAAATAGATCCAAATGATGTTTCTAAATAACGTTACAAAGCATCTGACAAAATGCAGTGTTATCACAAAATACTCAGCCAGCTTCTGTGAGGAACAAGTACGGACCATGTTAAAATAAGGCAAGAATATTAAAACAAGGCACGATCTGCATGAATTTCCTAGTGATGAGAAAGAGTGGGCACACTGACATAGCTGTGGCTGGAAAATAAAAGGTTACTTGTTTGTTCTGTTGGCCTACCCCAAATTTCAAAGGTTGGTAAGCATCAGATTAAATACTGATTTTTTTTTTTTTCCTATAGGCTGCATAGATTTCTCTCCCCTTGCCTAGGAGTAAATCCATCCCATCTCCTTTTGTCCTAACAACTCCGTTAAGTTGCTCTCTGACTTTGCTAAAAAAACCTCATGGAGGGAAAAAACTGACTATTTTTGCTTATTACATCACCAAAACCCCACGCTTCATACAGATAATGCCCGGTTAGATGGCAGAAAGAGCGAAAAGAGCATCGCTCCCGCTACCGTAGAACCGTCGACACATTACATTACACACATAATTAAAAACGTCAGCTCCAGATAAGATGGCCCTGGAGAACCTGCGTGGGCCCTTCAGCTCACACCCCCACACCCCCCTCACCCCTCGCCCTCCTCCAAAGCCAGCCTCCCACTTGGAAACCTCCCGGCAGCCCGAAGACACCGCGGCGAAGGGAGACGGCCGGCGGCGGACGTTCGGGCCATGAAAGCCCTTGGCGCTCCAGCCACTTGTTTCTCTGGTTGAAGCGGAGTTTGCCAAAGTCCTGGGCTCTCAGTTGTTGCTCTGTCTTTTAGCCGCTGCTCGCCAGCTCAGATGCAGCTGTTTAATACCTCCCAGGGGTTTTGTGCAGAAAATAATAGCTTACAAAACCTAGCTTCTCCCAGGTTCTACTATTTCAGCTTTATTTCCGAACAGCTGGTCCATGTCTTTGTCCATCCCCTTCCCTCCCGGCCGCGGAGAGAATTCGGCAGGAAACCTCTGGCCGCTACCTACGCCCTGAGAGCCACCACCGCTGGTGGTGGGGGTCAAAGAGCAACCCTCGCCCTTGGAAACGGGGACAAAAAAAACCCCCCAAACTTCGCGCCCCGTCTAGACAGGTCAAGGTGCAAGATGCTCCTCTCCCTGTTGCGTCTTCCGGAAAGGGGCGTGAACCGGAGCCAAGTGCACAGCAAACACCCGCGCCGCATCCCTGCCCCTTTAGAAGACTTCTTTTTTTTTTTTTTTTTTTTCCCTTCTTCTTCTTTTTCTCTCCACCCTCTGCTGATCAAAGTAGGAAGTTTTCATGACAACCATAGTCAAAGGGCCTGCATCGCAAATGAACTCGATTTCGGCGATGTTGATATATCCCGGCTCCATTGTCTCTTTTCAGACACAGTATGAACCCTTCCGGTCTCAATGATTACATTACAGAAGGACTTTCACATGTGGGCTTCATTTGCACAAAGGGGTTGCCTTGCTTCACCACCATCTGGCCACAAATCAGATAAATAAAGGCAGGAGAATTAAAATTAAAGCTTAGAGGTTTTTTTTTTTCCTCTCTCTCCCCCTTCGTCTTCTTCTTGCACCAGGCCCATTATGAAATCCCTCCCTCCCCCAGCCACAGCCACATACGGATGGGGAGTCTACTTTTTATGAAAACTGGGAAGAGCAAAAAAAGTGTCTTAAAAAAAAGACACAAAAAAAAAAGTCTGGGAAAAGCAAAAAAGTGCCTGGTAGAAAAAAAAGACAAAAAAAAAAAAAAAAAAAAAAAGACAGCAGCCTTTTAATCCCAGTTCTTTTTGTAGGGTAGCATAACTTATTTTACAGTAAAGGCAGTCTCTCACAAAACCACATTTTGTTATTAAAATTCCATCACATTCCATCACTGAGGTGCAATTTTTTTTTTTTTTCAGGAAAACAGAATGTTTCGCAAACTGGGAAAAAAAAAAGCTGGCAGAGGCAGAAGGTGGTGGCAAGAAGCAGAGTTTGAAACTTGTGCTCCAAACTCTGCTGCTTCTTCCTCTTGCTGGAACAGGGACTGCAGAGGCTCCAGCAGCTCAGGCACAGAGCAAGCATTTCTCCCCCCAAAATTCCAAGAAATACGTGGCAGTTTCTGAAGGTAAAAAATAAAGACACCTGTGAACATGGAAGGAAGGTTTTATGGCCTTTACGACAGAAGGTGGGACTCGACCTCACAGTCTAATTTCAGCCTTTTACGGAGGTCAGTGTTGCTCTGGGAGGGATTGGGGGGGGTTTTGCAATCTGACTGCTCTAGCAATAAATTCACTAAATTTCATCCCCTTTCTAAGTTTACATCCAGGACAGTAACTTAAGTTAGTTGATGAGGAAAGGAATTTTTCGTGGCTGTGTTTCTTTTCACATAGAGAGATTCAGTATCTGCAGCAAAAGGGTTTTATTCAGTTCTGGGAAAAAACCGTTTTCCTATGGCTATACTGCAAGCAATATTCAGGTGTGTAGTCATGTCTCCTGCAGTCCTTTCCTGTGGCTTCCTGGCTGGTCAGGAATGTGAATGTGGCTGAGCCAAAACCCATGGATGCCACACTCACAAGGGCACTCCTTTCTCCTGAACGTTATCATGTGAACCGCAGCCAAGGACTGAGCTGGAAGAAAATGTATCCAACATCAGAAAGAAATAATGAACCCTCAAAAATTCATGTGATGATCCCCACAAATTTATAGAGAGGGTTTTGCTGTGTGCACTTTCTTTTGGATGCACCCAAAGTAAGTTTTTGTACATGTGCTAGCACTTCTGTGATGTGGTTAAGGCTTTTATTTAGTATCATATTTAGATTTGGGCTGAATTCCCTTGCTACAGTATATAAAAGTATTTGAGGGACAGAATAGACATAGAGAAGAAGAAAAAAAGCACAAAAGATTAACTTGCCAAGAGCTGGATTTACTTTTTGCTGCTGTTGTTTCTGTCTAATAAATTATATATTGGATGCGTAATCTCTCCGTGACTTTGCCTTCCCTCGTATGTTTGGAGTCAGAGTTTGAGCAGAAACTATAGTTTATATGAGCCTGTTTGTTGTAAACCCATGGATGCAGAAGCTGCCAGAACTACCTATTAGTTTCTGCTGTCTATTTGTTGGGTCTCACCGAGGGAAATTTTTGCAGACATAAATGCAACTTGAATTTAAGAGAAGTATTTTTTTGCTGAGCTGTGCTCTGCCCGGTGTGCAGGGCTCCGGGCAGTTGAGAGCGCTCTTTCTGCAAGTGTTTTAATAGTAAGAGAGGAATAAGTATTTGGACAAGTGGTGGAAAACTAAAGCCTTTCTTTCTATACTGTGAAGATTTTGAATAGTACTTGTCAATAAAGCAACTCCTATTGTAATTGTACCGGAGACATGGGCCTCCACCCCGAAAAAGCTGTCTCAGAGATACTAACCTCATTAAAATATGAATGAAAAGGCAGCCATCATTGTAATGGGAGAAAACCATGTACTCAGCAACAAACTTTATCTTCTATCTAGTGCAAAATATAAATATGATTTTATCACTGCATTTGATGAGGGGATTGATAAACACACTTTTTTTTTTTTTTTTTGAGTTTTCACATCAGTCACAAATTTGCTTCTTCTGTCTCTGATTTTTCTACTGAGTGTTTCAAAATTGGAAGCACCTCCAAATCAATTGAATTTTTTTTTTTTTTTTTAAGGGGGGGGAAAGCTTTGTTTATTTGGGACATTTTTTGGAAGGTTGAAGGAAACTTTTGCATTTGTTTTTGTGGGTATTTTTCTTCCTTTTTACAGAATATCTCATCTAATTTCAAAAGAAAACAGGAGAATTCATTACAGACTACTGTGACAACACCTTAATAACAGTCAATTATAGGGTGTTCAAACGCCTGTTCATTACTATGTCTCTGTTAATCTAGTCCTAAATTTCTTGCTTGATAGATACCACAACTGGCCAAGAATACAATTGCATTACAAAGTGCAATGAAAAATATACAAAATGTAACTGCAGGAAGGAGGCAGTTTCAAAATAATCGAACTGTCAATCCAACATTTGTCAAAATAATTAGACATATCTGGTCATTTTTTAAATAAAATATGGACAGACTTGGAATGGAAAATATGGGGAGGTTTAGGTTTAAATAGGAATTGTTTCAATGACTTGGAAATAAGTCTTTTAAAATGTTGCATGTAGTTTAATCATTATCTTTTCATCCACAAAAGTGTTCAAATCATTTTTGATATTAGTTAAAAGTCAATATTTAGAAGTGAAAATTCAAACCTCCTTTGCTCTAGGCTAAAACAGGAGCAACATGAATGCCGAGCTACTCTAAAGGCTGATGGGATATATAATTAGCTATTATGTTAATTGAATCCACTGTGAGTTTGTTGTATGAGATTTCTTCATATAATATGCAAATAGCTTCGAAGGTTTAGTTTTATTAGACAATATAATTAGAAATCTTCTAAAGGACTGAATTCTAATGAGACGTAATAAAGCTTTGTAAAATATCTGTTTGCTGGGTGAGCAGACCACCTGGGCTTAATCAATACCAGGAAGTTTGTTGTGTAATGACACATTTTAAAGAAAGTTTAAGAATTTACCTTTCTAGTCCCATTCGTCATAGTTTTATTTTAGGGGAAAGAGAGTTCGTTTTGGCAAGGAAGGAGATTAAATTCTTGTAATAAGTAAGTAAGTGAAATTCTTGTAATCTGAGGGAAGGAAAGTAACTTAAAAAATAAACTACTTGAATTCTGCTTATTTAAAAGAAAACAAAAATAAATAATAATAAAAAAAACCTCTCCCAGCTGTAGCGTCAGTTATGTGTCCAGTTATCGTAAAGATCCTTAAAGTGAAATGTTACATGAGCAAAGTTAGCCATTATTCCTGCCATTAAATGCCTGCTTCAAGCAGATGTACATACTTTAGCTTCTGTAGTGTAACTAATCAGCGTAACTTCACTTTTAGTAAAATAGCCCAACATGTTAATATGTGGAATTAAACACTCTCTTCTAAAGAAAGAAATTCACACCAGGGTATTCCGGAGCCGGTCCTGAATTCCACCTTCACATTCCACTTGCTTTAAGACCACCACCAAAGACTTAAATTATTTTAGTTACTGCCAGCATGCCAAAAATGTCTAATCTCTCATCTAATTCGCCTTGTTCACCATTTAAACTGCGCCAAGGCTGCACTATTCAGTCTTAATATTAGTTGAAAATAATAAAAAACAGGATACCTTACGCTGGTGTGGCATTCAGAGAAGGGCATTTTTTCTCTCCCTGTCAACAATAATCAGTAGCAACACATGACGAAAAAATCAGAAGTGCTGATTTAAGCAGAAGATTTAACCAAACCTAGAGGAAGCACGATCCCAGCAAGTGGCCTGCCAGCCTGCCGGGGGGGAGAGGCAGAAGACAGCACAAACTGCAGCCAGGCTGAGGTTACCTAGCAAATGTTTCATTTCTTTGTGCCTTACCCAAATACTTCTGGCCCTCTGCTTTGCAGAGATGCTCTCTGAAATGCCAAAAATCTGACAAAGCCACACTTAATAAAGGCGATTAATGTATTTCTGTGCCTATGTTATAAACTCACCATGCTTTGCATGGCATATTATTATAAAACTGTCACACCTAGGTCTGGGTGGAGGCCTGGATGATACCAGTAGATGTCCATTAACACTTTTCTGATCTACCCACATGAAATCTGCAGCAGCAAGTGCTTGTTCCTCTGAATAATGAGAATCTCAGCGTGATAGAAAAGGATAATACTGCATGCATCATTTTCAGTGAAAGGGAAAAAAAAACCCATTGGATTTGTTTTTCCAGGTTCTGCCTTAAGCTGTCCCAAAGTTGTTCATGATCTCTCAGAAATTCCATCCCCTTCCCCACCACCATTTGAGGAAACAAATAGTCAGTCAAAACCAACCTTCCTCCCCAAATGTGAACTTTATTCACACTCTGTTTTTATTTCTTCCTTTGATTCAAAGCGTCTGGAGAAGATAGCCTGGAGCAGCCTTCAGAAATCAGGACTGTGCCCTGGAGAATTAGTGTCAGAAGAGGATGTTACCTGTTTGCCTTGCCTGCTATCCTCCCCTTAGCCCCTAAGGGAACAAAACCAGGCTGATTCTGCCTAATGTTAATTAAATCACTCTGTTAATTAGAAGTAAGGTGCTTGAGCAACAAGCAAACAAAGGGCCCTTTTCCTCCCTTGCTTTGCAGGATGGACTCAAATGCATTTAAATGACGACTGGATAAACTCAGGAGGCAAAAAGGAGTGAGGAGGAACCCATGTGCTTTGATCATCCTTTCCCACCTCTTCCTCAGGCACAAGAGCTCTCCTAATGAAGGGCTGACTGCAAGGGATGCTGCATACTGCTAGGAAAGGCTGGCTGGGAAGAGAACCTGAGGGAGAACTCATATGTGCGACAGAGTCCTCAACAAAGGAAAGAAAATATGAAACAAAACTGAGTTTGATATTCTCCTGTGCTGGAGAAGGTTTAAGTGTTCAGAGCCAGTTGCCACATCAGGGCTGAGACTCAACAGGCACGGTTTCAGGCACTGAAAAGCAGCTGCCTGTGCTCTTGGGCTTGGGGCAGCTCTTTGGAGGGGACAGCTGGGCAGCTCCGAGGGGTGAAGGGCTGAGGAGGCCAGGCTGGAGATGAACAGCCTGTCTTGGATGGAGCGCACCCTGCCCTGGGCCGCACCCCGTCAGGAGCCCTCGGTGCTGGACAGTACACTCGGGAGTTTCCCTGAGGGAAAGAGGGCTAAGATGAAGCGCTGACCCGCTGGGATTCCCATGGGATACAGATCTGGGCAGAGTAACTGCATCCCCAGAGCCATTGGCTCCCAGAAAAGGGATCACACTGCTCACTGACCCCAGCTACGCCACCTCCTCCTTGGGGGTGACACCCTGGACTTCCTGAACTTCTTTCTCCATCCCTGGCAGCAGGTGACTCAAAAGGGTTGCTACTCCCTGGTGCTCAAAATACAACAGCAAGTTCTTCTCGCTGCCCTATTAAAGCTGTAATTTTAAAGCAGCAACATGCCTGTCAGGGGACAGGCTGCGACTGGAGCACAGGAAATAGCGCTGATAAAGGGAAACCCCGCTGGAAATTTTTAACCAGTCTTATACATGACAGTAGAAGATTTTTTCTAATCCGTGGACAATTTCTATGCTTCACAGATTTCCATGCTAAAGCCTCAGAGTTTCTCGAACTCCTCCATCCTCCTCTGCCAGCAGTTTCTGCTCAGGAAGGGAGGTCTTCAGCCTCCCCCCCTGCTCCCTGGGGAAATCCTCCACATCCTCCACAACCCTAAACCTGCACAAGGAGCCTCCATCCACCGCTGCTGCTTGCACGCTCCCAGGCCTAGGAAAGGGTGGTAGGTTTCAGCTCCTTGGCTGCAGCCCTCTAAGACCACCTATAGACTTAAGCCTGTTAAATTAACCTTAATACCTTCATTATTCCTCTGCTGGATGGTAACCATCTGGCCATGACTTCACGTTACAGTCAACCTAGGCTCCTGCTTAGGTTTCAGCTGGAATCCCTGCGTTTTGCCCTCACTGTCACAGCAGTGATCGAGGCTGGGACAGGTTTAAGCTGGTGTGTGTCTCCCCAGCATCAGTAGGGATGTGGATGGATGAATCCTATTCCAGCTTACCCCAGAGCTGAGCCAACTGCACAGTGACTGCACACTGCTGATCCTCTGCCTGTCCTTCAGTACCCACACTCTTGCTTCCATGAGTGCAAGGGTCTGGAACAACAGATCTCCATGTAAACAGTGTTTTCATCTTGGCTTTTCTCTTTGCCTGGTGACTCAGTTAAAGCAGTTCCATTTCCACTTAAAACCACCTCTAACATGACATTAACAGCATGGATGCTACTCAGGCTGGAGCTCTCCATGTTACCTTAGAGGATGGATTTTGTGTTTCCCCTGCCTACTCCATCCTCACTTGCTCCATTGTGTCTGAAGCCACTCACACAGCCCTGACCCCCGGACAAGGGATGCTTCTCACAGCCCCATGTACCAAGCCCTCCTCTACAACAGGGCCTTTTCTGCCCTCAGGGTCCCATGAGCACATCCCCACTTTTACCAGAAAATCACAGAATCACAGGATCAATTAGGCTGGAAAAGGCCTCAGTGGTCATTGAGTCCAGCCTCTGACTGAACACCACCATGTCAACTCATCTGGTACTGAGTGCCCTGTCCAGTCCTTATCCATAAACATCTCCAGGGATGGTGACTTCACCACCTCCCTGGACAGTCCATTCCAATGTCTAAATGATGAAATACATTCTTGTGGACAGCAGCTTTGGGTGACATTGCCCACCCTCAGTCACCAGGAACAGATTTTTTCCCTTTCCTCTCTCAGGGCAGGAGACAATACACCCTTTCTCTGCCTGAGAAAGCTCTTCCCAAGTCTGCCAGGCCACCCCAGCCCAGTGACCTTTGAGGAGAGAATCATAAATTAGCAGCCAGAAAAAAGACTTTGCTAAAGAAGCAGAGCCCTGGCTGGGCTGCCATGCCTTCTTATCGCATCTCATCACTTATGATTTCTTTTTTATTTCTTTATAGGGCTTTCCGTTGCATGCTGCACTGGCTTTTGAATGTCCAGGAAACAAGAAGTGAGCGGGAGTTTTACTTGAAGGATGTTGTTGGGTCACAAAGTACCACGGAGCCACGGCAAATCATCCATTTGAGGTGTGTTTGAAAAACAATCATGTTATTCCCCACCTACAGTCAGTGTTCAGGGCATCGATCCTTTGAATCCAGCAGGACATAAGTGAATACCTATAACCTTAACTACGTGTGTTTTATATTAAATATACTATATATTAAATATTTGTGTCAAGATTATGGAGAGTAGCCAAGCACACTGGCTCCAAAATGTCCAGAAGAGCCTCACTCCAATTCTGCAGCACAAAATAAATCTCAGAGTGTGCCTGTCCTGAGAAAGGGCATCCAAGTACAATTTAAGTCTGCCTGAATGATGGACCAAGAGCAGAGGTGATCCAGGTGAGCTCTGCACACAGAAGAGCAATTGGCTGCCCAGGAGATATATGTATTTTATGCCAGGTTTTCTATGGCAATGCAGACTCCCAGCCCATGTCTCGTTGGTATAAATCCTGCTCAAAACGAGGGAGAGCAGAGGATGTCCCAGCTGCAGAGCCCTGCTCCTGCCTTCTGCTAGAGACAGCTGTAACTCACAAAGCTGGAATGCCTGGGACATGGACAAGGAGCACAAAAGTCACGGGTCTCCTCCCCACTACCCCAAAGAGCATGGCCAGCATCTCAGCAGCCATGAGAGAACTAGATACTGCCTCTTCCTGCAGTCTGAACAAAAACAAGGGCATTTGGCATCTGTGAAAGGTATTCTAGGAATGCTGAAGTTTTTGTGGATTTTTACCTTGTCTTTCTCCAAAAAATACCTACTGCAAACCATTAGACCTTTCCTCCAACACATCTGCCTGCACACCTGCCCAGAGGAAGCCAGCAGAAATTCATAACCTCACCTACGAGCAATCTAAACTGCGCTTCCCTAGTCCCCAAAAGTAACTTAGGGGTGAAAAGAGCCCCAGTTGATAAATAAACACCACCGAGTAATTCTGTGCAGACTTATCAGCTATCACTTCCCAGAGGCACAGGGGATTATCACCCCAGCTGCCAGGAGTGGCCACTTCCCTGCTGCACTCACAGGTACCAAAGGTCAGCCCCTTCCAGCCACTTGCTGGGACTCCCTGCCTTTCTCCAGGGAGCTAACCCCCATTCTGCAGAAAACAAAGAGCTGGCTTTACTTAAACACTGGGAAATGTTTATAAGCGTAGGAAAATTAACAGTAAGACCTCGTTTGTGGTTTTATCTTATGGGGATGGCTGTCCCTAAAGCATCCCTTGTGTACAGCTGGTGGGGGAAACCCAAGTCTGTCTGGTTTTCTGTTCAATGCAGAAAGGTATTTGGTAAAATTGGATGTTATTTTAGTCAAAAGAAAATATGGAGAACAGTTGGTTTCTCAAAATAATCCTAATTTTTCTAATTTTTCTAATTTCTAGCTTTGTTTCTAGGATGTTTCTAGGGATGGTGTATCCAAATATTCCAAGCACATGCATATTTTTATGGGCCATCTGCTCTAAGGATATATTTGCTAGTGCCTTAGATACAGCTGTGCAACTTTTCCAGATCACCCCAAACATTTACGTGTGCTGTTTTTAACAGTAAAAGTGAATGGAAATCTCTAAACACCAAAGTCATCGGTTTTCAAAGCAAATGACAATTAAGGGGGATGACTGCACGTCGAAAAACGCTGCGCAAAAGCAGGCACACGTGCATGCCATGAGCTAAATACCACGAGCAGAAATCCGTGTTGGACCCCAGGCACCCCCAAACACCCTCCCGGCCCCGATTCCCCATCCCGCGGCGACAGACTCCACGTGATGTTCAGGAGATGATTATGAGCACATTACCCCACCTAGCACTGCTGAGGAAAGGCTCCCACGCTGAAGGGAGTCACAAATAATTAAATGTTTCAAAACACAATGGATATGACATGCTTTCAAAATAGCATCTATAGAATCACTTCCACTAGGGCGAGGAGCTCTCGGGAGGAAAAGCCCTTTCACTCACTTCAGTTGATTACCTGTATAAAAGGGCTTAATTTCTCTGGAGCCTTTCCTTTCCAAATCACCTCTTTTCACCAAAGCCATTGCAGCAGGAGTGGCAAGTACTCCTACAGCCCATGAGGTGATGCTTCCCCAGACAGATCTACGAGGATGTGGGTCCTGGCTAGAGTTAATTTTTAATTTGCAATCAAAAAAAAAAAAAAAAAAAAGAGGAAAGAATTGGGGAAAATTGCCATTCTTGGTTCTGTAATTCACTAGCAAAATGCCCAAGCTATCTACCAGAAGGTCTGACCATGATTTAAGTCTTCAGGATGTTTCAGCAATGTCTGGGAGCTTTTTCTTGGAAATCTTCTTTTCCATCTGAATTCTGCTAACCTACACCTTTGGAGAAATGCCCCTTTTTTGCTTAGTTCGACAAGCAGAAGGTTCTGGAAGGATTTTGATACCCTCTGGCTGAGAGCTAGGCCAGCTCCTGGCCTTCTCCCACACCCATTTGGGAAGAAGGGATTGCCCAGCTCCCTTGGCCATGGTGCCCCATGGGTCACTTCCAGACTAAAACCTTACGCTTCTTTGGTGGGTTCCTGGGTTTGTGTCCTAAACTGGTGATGCCATTTTCAAATGCATTTTGATGGGAGATACTGGATGGTCTGTGGTTATCAAAGATTTCCTGACTTCTTTTCAGTGAAGAAATAATTGTTGGGGAATGCAACTGTAATTGCTCTTTAAGAAAACCTCAGTCAGGTGAAAATAATTTCCTTAAAAACTCTCTCAACTTGTTCAAATCAACAAATACATTAAATATGTCAAGAAAAAAGGAAAAAAAAAATATGCCATTATAAAGCTGTGTAAAACAACCAGATACCCAAAATTGTAGGGAAAGACAGTGCAGGACACAAGGAAATTTTATCAACTTTTATCACCTGAGATGAACTGTGATCAATTTCCCATGATCGATGATTTGAAAAACTGTCCCTCCACCCCTCCCAGCCTATGGCTAAATCAGAATCTGTGTCCCATTGACAGCAATAGTATTCTTCATTTATTCTGATGGAAGCCAGATCAGGTCACTGGATACTTCTGTGTTTATTACCTTAATGTGCTTTTAATTCTTTGGTAGTGTATATTTATATCTGGGCTTCCTGAGGGGTTTATGATCTTTTTTAAGGATAATTACAACCTGCTAGGAAAATGCCCTTAAGTTCTATAAATACATTCTCAACTCTAATCTTCATTTTACACAGATGTTGTCCCTGGGATTTTCTCTCATTTAAAAACAAAAAATTTAAAAGAGGGAAAGGGAGTGAGAAAAGGGAGTGAATAAGGGAGTGAGATTAAGAAATACAAGATTTTTGATCAGCATGCATTGCTGGAGTGTTCATGGATTTGTGGGCTTTCCCAAGGACTTTATGAGATTTAAAATTTTTACTAGCTTGGGACAAATGAGGATAAATCACACGTATTTTCTAGAGAAACTTGATGGAGATAAATACAGCTAGTCTGGGCTTTCTTCTTGTTGACACTGCATTTCAGAGGGAAGGTTGTGTGTTGGCTGTCTGATAAAAAAAGGATGTTAGTGTCCCAGTGTGAGCACAGGCATGAGGCTGCTGCCAATAGAAACGGAACTAGATGAGAAAAGACACAGGCTTTAATACCTGTGAGTTTGAATTTGGCATTTACTGGGCACTGATTTTTCCCTGGAAGGTTGTGCCTGTCCAGCTGGCCCCAATGCCCTCTGATGCAAATCTCCATTTGTGCTGGTGGAACTTTTCCTCAACACCTTTGAGCTCCCTCTTGGGGAAATCTCTCTTCAGAAAAACTCAAATCACTGAGCAACTAAACAACTTAAAAAAGAGAGAAGAACAAAAGAAGCATAATTAAGCATTAAAAATCCTATGTGAAAATTACTTCATTCTCAAGTGGGTATAAAACTAATATACGTGTGGGACATTTGAAGAACACCAAAGGCTCATGAGATACTGCGATGAAATTTAGACCACAGCTAATTTTATCTTCTCTGGTGGAATGGGCTTTCCTTTTATCCTCTGGTGTCCAAATTTTCTGTGCAAACTCTGATTTCCTCAATTTAAAATATACCTATTTGTATTATTAAAATTGTTTTGATTAGAAACACCTTTGGGCAAAAGCTGATTTCTGTAACGTCTTTGTGCTGGGTCATGTAGAGTTGGTTGCTCCATGGCTCAGACTGTTGGCAGTACTGAGGTGCCAGCACTGAGCAGCAGCAGCTTCTCAATGCACCCTTCTTTTTGCATCTCATCCCTTCAGGAGAGTGGCTGTAAACACCACAAAATGGAATTATTGAAGAAAAATACATTTGCTTTGTAGCAAAATAAAAGAAAAAACAATTTCCTGTGAAAGTTTCTGTTTAACTTCCATACAACAGAACCTTGGAAAGGTCTGGGAGTAAGGAAGGATCTGTTTCCTTCTGCAAAATCCCGCACAGCAGCTCTCCATAGAGGAGGTGACCTGGTCCAGAGAATGGTGGCACCAGAGCCTGGTGAGTCACAGAGTCACTTATGGCTCCGTTCCCTCACCAAACTCTTCAGAAACAGCCACCCTGCTTCTATGTACAGGTCAGGGGCTGAGCTTGGCTTGGATGGAAATTTTTATTTCCATTTGGACTGTTTGGAGGGATTTAGGGAAGCAGACTGCGAGGATGATCTGTGTCTGTATTTCACCAGCATCTTTGGGGTGTTGGACTTTGTCTTCAGCTTCAACTCCTCACAAGGAGTGCACACCAGTAAAATGGGTGGCTCCCAGGGTGGGAGATTAAAGCCACTCACACCCCAGGGGATATTGGAAGTGACAAGAATATCTAAGAAGAGCTTTAGAAGTACAGCTTATCCTCCTTACATTGCCAATCTGCCTTTTGCTGAGAGCTGCTTGGGAGTGGATTTCCCACTGGATTAATTAATTCTAATTATGACCTTCCATCATCTACCCATAAATTGGCTTGGTGTGGACGTAGGTGAGATTTCAAATACGGGCTACACATTAAATATACATATATATACATACATACATACATACGTACATACATATATATATGTACATCTGTATGTGTGTGTACATGCACCAGCAACTCTCCATCTGGGCCTGCACGGTAACTGAGCTGGATGCTGTGTGCACACACCAGCAAAGGATGTTCCTGTCTCCATTGAATGGAACCAGGCCAACAGGGAGGTACAGAGCAGCATTTCATAAGTGACCTGCGCTCAGTGTTGGGGTTTGACCAGATTCCTTTTTCCTTGGCTGTTTTTTCAGCTTTCCCCCAACATTCAATGTGGATTCTGGGTTCATTTTCATCTCTCAGTGTTTCTGTGGTTCCGATGTGCTCCAGGATCTCAGCACCACCTCTTGGGATGCAGCAGTGCCTTTGAGGCTGTCCTCAGGGCTGCTGCAAACCCTGCTGAAAGCACCCACAGCCTCCACTTCCATCACACTGCAGAGCACAAAAGGTATGGGTGCATACAGGACACTGACAAATAAATTAATATTAACAATGCTGTTGAAAATAACACACTGGTGAGGGCCTGAGGGGTGCCAAGCCAAGAAAATTACTGTAAATCTGCCATCTGCAACACACCCCACTGAGTGTGGAATGTGAAATGTATCTTTGCTTGATGAACCCAGCTTCCCAGACTGGACCAAGGGGCCGGGGTTGTACTGGTCTTGTATTTCCTGCCCTGGGAAGCATCGAGCAGACAATTTCTCCCTGCCAACATAAAGATCTTGTAGTGTCAGCAGGGAGTTTAGCCACTGCCACATCCCTTGGTGATGTGTATGGCAATACCAGAATCCAGGCTTGGCCAAATATTTTCTTCTTCCCAGGAAAGGTTCTGACGTAAAGTGCTTATTATCCAGATTATCTAAAGGGAGAGGATTAAATAAATAATTCTCCTTTTCCTGATACTCTGCTGTAAATCTTTGAGCACAACAGTTGCTGTAAGTATCAGCTACTGTTTGTAATCCATATGTGTGGAGCCATGTGTGTTACAGTCTGGATTAAAGGCAACCAGAGCCCATCCGATCTTGGTTGTCTATAAATCCTACAGACCCAGAAAGACTAGGAGGAATTTCAGGAATTGGAAAGCTATAGTTACATCTTTGGCCTGTAATGTTACCAGTGAAAGTTTAATACTGATGACTTAAAGAAAACGCTTAACTACTTTGAAAACTCTAGTCAAACATAACTACTCTGAAAGTGCTCCAAAAGGTTCGGTTTTGAGAGCGTTAAATCTGAATTGCAGAAAATTTCTGAAGAAAATAAGAGCCAGTCTTTTACAAGCTTAGTTTTGAGTGTAAAATTAATATTTATAGAATTATATCATCTTGGTGATGCTTATGAGAGCATTTCCCCTTTAATATTTTTTTGCAAGATCTGGACAAGTAAAGTTCAAAAATCCTCATTAGTTTGTCTAAGTTAAGGAGATAAACGGCAAAACAGCTCTTCCTTAAACCTCAAATCCGCGACTCCTCCCAGAACTCACCTAAACCAAGTGCAAATTTTTCCTTGGTGGATTTTGTTATATATATATATATATATATTAATGGGGAAAAAATAGAATGATCTGAGTTTAGAAAAGAGGTATTGCCAGCTTAAAAAAAAAAAAAATAAATTAAGAATATCTCTGCTTTTTGCCTGCCTCTGAGTGCTGGGGTCATCTTTGGTTGCATCCTTTTGGGAAAGCACTGCCCTGAAAGAGTGCCTGCCCTGCAGCCCAGAGGTGTAAAGGCAGAAGTGCAGTCCAGACCTCGGGGTGCCTCAGGGAGCCTTTCATGACTTGGCTGATTCTCTGCATTTCTCTGTACAAAGGCGCATCACCAGCTCACACAGAGCGGGGTTTGTTGTCCCCAGTGACCTTTTTATAAACCAGGAGAGAATAGGACTGTGCACTCAAGACTTTACGTTCCAGTCTGTGAAATAATTAAATACAGGGGGGGTTTTTCTGCCCCCCCCCCCTTCTTTTTGTTTTTTTTGCTTGGTTGGTTGGTTTTTTGTTTTGTTTTGTCTTTTTTAAGGAACACTTACTGTTCATTTTACAGCTCCATGCTGCCCCTGGAAGCAAAATTCCTTCCCTTTTTGATTTTCAGAGTTCAGGTGTAACAGATGTACTGAACAATATGGTACTGAACCTTGAGATGCTCTGTTTAAGCACCTCCAAATCAGATCCTCACTTGTTTCACCGTGCAGAGCTGGAAATCCAAGGAGCTCCTCATCGGGTCTGGGAGCCCCTGGCCAGGGCAGCTCCCAGGGCTGACACTGCACGGGGACAGGGAAAAGCCTTCAAGGATCCCAGCACAACGTGCTGCTCACCAAGTGCCACCTGGGTGTTTCCTGCTGCTCTCATGAGATGCTTCGATGGCTGCACAAGTCATTTTCCCAGTCTTTTATAAAAGAGAAACACCTTTATTTGATTGCAGGAGCGAGATGTGCCCTGCCGGATATTTTTTGCGGCTGAGAGACCAACGCAATCAAATCAGGCAGACGCAGCATAGAGGAAAGAAGGACTTGATGCCAGGGAGATGACACTTCAAATCATAGGCCATTTTAGACACAGGAAATGAAAATCCCAAGGAGACTCTGAAGAAATGGAAAGTTGTTTAATGTTTTGATATTTCTCTGTCAAAATCTCCAGGTTACAGCCACTACCAGCCTTCAGCAATTTAGGAGGCTCAGCAGCACCACGAGGAAACAGACATGAAGACTGCCAGGATCCAGATCCTGGCAGCAACAGGACAGACAGGGGGTGGTTTTCTTGCCAGCAGATGGGTGGTGGACAGTGGTGTACAACCCTCAAAGGCAGGCAGGTTACAAGTCAAGCTATGGTATAAAATATCTTCCTTGCATCCAGTCTTTTAGTTTAAAAATATTAACTCTTGTCCTATCTTAGAGCCCTCTCCTCTTCTGGTTAAAAAACCCAAACTCTCTCTGATCATCTTCATGACCCTCCTCTGGACATGCTCCAGCAGCTCCATGTCATTCCTTTGCTGATGGAGTCATTTGGGAAGCTGCTACAGGGTGGAACATGCAGCTGATGGGACCTCTGTGCACAGGAGTTAATTGTCCCAAAGCTGGCACCAATATCTAGTCCAGTTTTGGGAACAAGAAGATGGCAGAGAAGAGGGAGGAATTCATCTTTCCCCACACCACTGGGAAAAGGGGATGCTCTGCACAGAAGCAGAAATTAGTTTTGGATGTCATGACGTTAATATTTCCTGAAATGCCTCCAAAAGCTTGTGGAGACACCAGCACAGCTTAGCCAGAGTTATCACCTCTAGCAGTTTGTCCTTTGAGGCACTGAAGTCCAGGCCAGTCTCCTTTCAGGATATGGGGACAGAGAAGATATGGCTGCACTTGGGCATCCTGACCTGTTAAGAAGAGATCAAACAAAGGCCAGGATGTGCCACAGCTTTGTGAATTTCAGAGCTGACTCCAGCCAAGATCTGAAAGGCACAGGTTAGTGTGTCATGCACCACTGCTGCTTGGGCACTCCTGGGGCGGCTCAAACCCCGTTTTTGTGATGCTGTTGTGGAAGTAGTTGGAATGAGGCACACAGAGAGAGATTCCTTAATGTCTGCTGGTTTCCCTGGTGGTCTTTTCCATCCTGAGTCGTGCAGATTTATCCTGAGTCACACAGGTCCCAGACAGTGGAGTCAATCCTGTGGCTAGTTCAGGCTGAGTAAGACACAAGATGGGTATGCTGTTGAATTCGTCAAACTAAACTCAAATTAGACCAGCATATATGTCAGAGCAGGTATTTGATGACTATCTCACTGTGAAGACCTCACGGAATATCAAAGGGTCTAAGTTTCAACGCCCTGAGGTAAGACAAAAAAGCTCAAAGAAACACAAAGCAGAAAAGCATCCCTGACAGGGGACTTTGGGCACAGGTAACAAAGAAAAGCAATCTGGGTATGGACTATGTGATAAAGCATCCCAATATTCCTGGACAACATGCCTGTTCAAGAGGTTGAATAGTATTTGTCTCTGAAAAAATAGTATTTGTCTCTAAGGGGGCAGCTTTAGAGGGAAAATAAGTGGAAGTGAGATTCATTAAAGAAAAACACAAGAGTGGGCTGCTCTTACTGCCTGGTTATAGCACTGCCGAAGGGTGTTCAGGGAAATGTCAAGAGCAAATTTCCCTTTTTGCTACCACAGGCCAGTTAAGATCTGTTTGTGGAAGACCGTAAGCAACAAAACTGATCAGCAAGTAAAGGAGAGGTCCTTAATTCCTGCCAAGCCTCCTGGATCATTTCCCTTTAAAGGCTCTGAAATGCATGGGACTTCTGACAGATGAAAACAGAACTGGTTCATTTGTTGAGTGTAGACTGAAACCCCTCAAAAGCGTTAAGTCCCATTAGTTGTGTCCCATTAAAAAAAGCCCAGCTCAGAAGTGAGCCTGCAGATTTGTGCTGCGGGAGACACAAAGGACGAGCTTTGTTGAGCTCGACTCTGCAGAGCCAGGCTCTCCATGTCAGGACTGTGAGAGCATTTTACAGCCCCAATGAGCTGAACTCCGTACCTGGTGACACAGAAGGTGATATATGTCTAGTTTCTTCAACACTTTGAATCAGCCCTTCAGCAGAGCTCAGACTGGGAAATATGGAAAGCTAGGGAGTGAAAGCTAGCCAGGAGAAACAGAGCAGGCAGAGCAGAGAGCTTGCAGCAGGAAACACCAAGTATCTTCAGTGAGCACTGAGACCCAGGCAGTCCACACCCTCTTCAGTTCCAAATCTATAGATAAATCTTGGATATCTTGATAGCAGATGACAGAAATAAAGGAGCCATATATATAAAGGAACTAAAAGAGAGATTCAAACATATTACATTGCATGTCTCTTCACAGTGACTAGCCAGGGATGTTCTGGATGAATGTTTCTGATAGGGCAAAACGTTCCCTCTGTGTTCCTTGATCCTGCCTGCAGTATCCCAGTATCCAGTGCATGGCAGAAACGGGGCCATGAAGCAGCTGCTGAGGGGTGAGGTACAGTCACTGAGTTGATGATCTACAGGCAACAGTCCTTTACAAAGAGCTGTGCATTGCACAGGAATTACGAGCTAAGGTCTGGAACAACAAATGGAGAACAGCAAGGAAGACTTGCTCTAGGTCTATGCATTAGGGAATTAATTTTGTGCTATCTATCCAGTTTACCTTGGCTTTGGAACAAATAAATTAGTATTATGCAAAGGAAATTCTGAAACCTGGAAGCTTAGGAATGTAGTCTTACTCATAACAACATAAAGCAGGTATCCTTGCCATTAAGAGATGGGTCTGTCTAGATTGAAAGCAGAATCTTTCCGTTGTTGAACTCCCATACACCTCTGGTTGCATGGACATTAAATATCTCTGCTTTCTTCAAATTTTTCACTAAAGGATCTAGTAAATGGGGACACTGCATAAAATGCAAATATAACTTTTTGTGGAAGACGAAGGAGATGCTTGCCAGTACAGCTTTTTTGGAAAGTCTTCCAGCAAAGGATTAGGAACTATGGATGGTGTTTCCATAAGCCCTTGTTTTTGGCCTGACTATGACTCCCAGAGAAGCTGATGGTAAATCTGCCATTGTAGCCAAGAGGAACAGACTTGAGACAGCACTGAGCAAACTGAAGATCCCAGCCTTTGACTCAGGAGTGTAAATATTTTGCTTTTATGCACAGAGATTAGTAAATTCAGGGATGTTATTCAAAAGGCACTTTGGTGGCTGCTTCGCTGAGCAGCGTCCACACACACTGAGCATACTTATCTCCCCCAATTTTAAAAACCGCTTCTTGTCTTTAAGGGACAAGGACATAAACCACAAAGGCAGCTGCAGTCAGCGTCGTAATCTCAGCACAAAGGAGACAAATGGTTTGCAGACACATTATTCCCTTTGCAGCCCTTGGGATGCTCCCCCTCAGGGAGATTCGTGGCTGCAGGGATGGGTGCTAGGAAATGCCAAGGCTGCTTCTGGCACAGCTGCCTGGTTCTCTGCAAAAGCTGGTGGAGTTGTCTCTCCTGTTGTTGATGTGCTGTTTTTAATGGGAAAGGAAAAGAACTGTAAAGGGGAAAAGGAAAATCCCTGTTCATGTTCAGGGTGAGAAATATCGTTGTGTATTGAGAGAATTTAATCCACTCAGAAAAGTGCCTGTCTGAAAAGGTATCCAATAAAGATGTTCAGATGTGCTTAAATGAATTGCAGAGTGGATTTTTCTGAGTTGTCTGTCCAACATATGTAGCAAAGATAGGAGATGAGAGCAGCACTTACCTTGTAGCCATAGCAGGAGCCAGAGTGGTCACAAAAAGCTAAGATATCCACAGACACTGTTACCCATAAAATGCCTCATGCACTCAGTGTTAGAGGAAGAAATGGGATTTCAGGCTGACATTTCAGGCAGTCAGAAGAATATGGTTGTGCTTTCCTGAAGAATTTCATTTGAGCAAAACAGCCTACAGATCCATACCAGACTTCACCTGCATAGTCTGTCTTGGCTCTTCTGCCTTATTGATAAAAGTTGGAATTTGATAATTAGTTGAAGGAAAAAAAAAAAAAAATCTTGATCTTTAAGGTTGGTTTGTTTGTGTGGGGATTTTTTGTTGTTGTTGGTTTGTTGGTTTTTGTTGGGTTTTTTTGTTTGTTTGCTTGTGTTTTGTGTGTAGTTTTTGATTTTGGTGGGGTTTGTTTGTTTGGTTGGTTTTGTTGGTTTTTTTTGGGGGGGGGTTGTTTGTTTGGTGTTTGGGGGTTTTTTTGAGACTTATCAGGATTCTCGATCTGGTCTAAAAAAAAAAAAACCAACAAAAAACACCACGTGACATGGAACTTGTCAAAGAATTCAATTCAGACAAATGCCCTGACTTGAAATTCCTGTGTCTGGAGACTTTTCCTCTACCTGATGAACAGAAGTAGCCATCAGCTGGCACAGTAATGTAAGGTGGAGAACACTGTGGCAAAGTCCTGATGTGAAACTTGAAGGGGGGAATCACAAGAAGCATTTATATAGCAGCAGTTTTATTACTTGGAGCTTTTCCCAAACAAGCTTGGTAACATCATGGCTAGCAGAATTGACATTCTGAAGAATTGACATTTTACTTAAATATTTTGCTCCTGCTGCAAGATCTGACCCTACAGTTACATTTAACCTGCCCAGAGTATTAGCTGAAGAGCTACCTTTCATGTCACACACTAGATTAAATCCTGTTCAGTGACTTCTCTGAGTGTCCAAGGCAGCGTTAAGAAGTCCATCCATCTCTGTGCTTCGGTCTGACAGACACTTTCCTCAATGAGTTTTTCCAACAGAAAACTTTTGCTGGGAAAAAAAAAAAAAAAAAAAAAACACAAACAAGAAGTTGAAGATTCAGAGGAAGGACTTGAGAGAAATCATCAGAAAACCCATGTGACAAAAAGGGGAAGAGAGCAGCAGAGGGTTTCAGAGGTCTTCAGGAGTCTTTCCATCTCCTGTACAGTTTTGGACAGCACTGGAAAAGTGGCAAGGTACTAATTTGAGAAATGGTCTGATCTTACTTATTCTCATTCATGTGACACCTTGAGAGATCCAGAGGAAAGTCTAACACCAGTCCACTAAAGTGACTTGCATGAAATAGGACAGCTCCCTAATTTAATTTGTTTTAATGGAAGGTTCAGTGATATCCACCCTTGGCAGAAGTGCACACTGGTGGAGCACCTGAAATGGGAAATATCTGTCCATCTGAAACTCAGAAGCTGATCTATCTGAGCTGGACTGAGCTTGTCTTGCTCCTTTCAGTTTCTTTATGCCTGTCCCATCATACCTGTTGAAACAAACAGCCCAGGAGACCCTATTGTCCTCAGACATGAGCCAGAATCTTCATGAATTACTGCTCTGGCTACTGAAACCATTATTCATGGATTCATGGAGTCTTCTCATCATTCTGGAGATAAATGCTGGATTTTGAACTGGCACTTGAAATGATAACCACAGCTGGCATCAATCCCACAGGCACGTGTGTGTCCTCAACAAGTGTGATATCCACTCACAGCAGAGACAAGGAAACCTCTCCCAGTCAGAGAGGGAGAGCACTGGCAGAGAGCATGAAGAAGAGATGACAGGAATTACTGCTCTGCCCTCATAGGAACAGGAGACGTGAGTCTACCATAAGTTTATGTGAAAAGTGGATTCTTTTTCAGTATGGACACTTGTTTTCCTGTATGGTATTCGCAATCTTCTGTCAACTTCCTGCTGAGGTGACAATTCTCATGCAATCCTGTTTGTCTCCACTTCCTTGGCTACATTTGTGTGCATTTACAGTGAGTTCAGGATCCTCTAGAAACAAGTTTCTTGGTGTTTGCTCCAGCAATCCCTCCAGTCAAAAACCTCAACTAAAATCCACAATAACTGTCTGATGAATTCCACTTCCTTAAAACCAGAGTTAACTCTACCATGACCCAGAAAGAGAAGAATTTGTCAGATCAAACAGCAGTGCTCAGACATGGTGTAAGGGGGAAAGTCACCCTCCAGATGCAGCATGGAAGAACCGTGTCAGGGGAATGTGGAAACCAGCCTCCTCTGGGAACTGACACAGACACAGAGCCCTGCCCTGCTGGGTCCTATCCACACAGCTGGAAATTGGACAGGTGAAGGATTGTACTGCCATGACCCAAAGCAGTGAAAAGGGATTCCATTCACACCCTGGTGTTTCCATGCCCTGGGTCAAAAGCTCAATGTTTGAGCACAGGAATGACAAAGTGGCATTACATAACTCCAGAGTGAACTTTCTGGACAACATCCAATGACATTCTTCTAAAAAAAAAATTACAAGTGGCCATTTCCCTCCAAACTGGGAAAAAACCCTTGCCCCAGTGCTAGGGTGAGATTCAGGGCAGAGCTGAGGTGCTGGTACTGAGAGCTGCACCTTACTCCACACCCTGCCCTTGGCCTGCTCACTGACAGTCGGGTGGTGCTTTATCCTCTTGCTGTTCAAACATTCCAGACATGGTTTGAACTCCTGCCAATACTATAACTTGATTTTTTTTCTTTTTTTTCTGGTGTCTGAATAATCTGAGGGTTTGCTCTATAACCTTCTTCCTCTGAAAGAATTCCATCCACATACTGACACCAGTGCCTGGCCTGAGGTGCCCATGATGGCCAGCAGTCTCTTTTCCTCTTCATTTTGCTGTCACCTTTGTGTACCAATAGTATTTTTTTTTTCCTTCTGGATGGATGTCACCCTTGAGATATGCCCCCATTAGTCCTCATCAGGAGGAAGAAATTCTTCCCAAAATATTTCTAGTGGCTACTTGTGTCCTTCATCTCCAAGACAATGAGCTTGTTCCTCCCCTCTGACTCAAGTGGGCCTTTCTCAAGAAAGGATCTGGAGCATCCCTGAGATTTTGGGCATGCAGAGAATTAAGAGGAGGGGACAAGAAAGCTGGGATGGGATGAGATGGTGGGGTTTGACTCCCAATCAATTTTTCGCTTTCTTTTTTTTTCCACCCAGAAAAAGCAAACCCAATCACCCCAGCCCATGCTGTGCTATGGGATCCAGCCCAGTGGGGCCCATAAGGGGAGCATCAAGGTATATGGAATCATTGAGCCACATAATTATAGAATGGTTTGGCTTATAAGGGACCTTAAAGATCATCTCCTTCCACCCCCCTGCCATGAGCAGAGACACCTTTCTATAAAGATGCTTCCTCTCATCTCTGCCTGCCAGCCCCATTTCCCTGTGAAACCTGCAGAGGAGCCAGCCTCAATGCACACTTTGGTAAGAAAAGCTCAGAGAATCACCTCAAAATGAAAGTGCTGCTCAAAATGAAAGGCACATGCCTTGTATTTGGTAAAACCTTGAGTTCAGACATTTATGCCACATTGAAATTTTGTAGATGGAAATCCTGGCCAAGCCACCTCCCACCCACCTCCACCTCTGCAGAGTTTGTACGATGGCTACAGGATTTGCCTCCAGGTTTTGGCAGTGGTTTGCCCAGGGGATCATGCAGCTAAGCAGAGTGAAAATATTTTTCTTTTACTGTAGGGATGCTGCAGAGGACAGGGGCACCTGCTCCTGCCTCCAGACTCTGGGGGCTGCTGCAGCCACTGGCTCTTGGCACGGCAAAGCACTGCGGTGTTGATGTTGTTTTAGAGAAATAATGGCTATGGACTGTTGCTAATTGCAACAACGTGGAAGAAAATCTTGAGTTTAAATAAAACCAGAGTTTGGCAACTCTGACATGGAACCGCAGATGTGCCTAAATTCCCTGTAACTCCTTGACTCTGAAAGATTTCAAAGTCATGTTGTCTTCAGGCTGCTGAAAGAGCTAGGGGAGAAAGGCATCCCTGAGCAAAATTCTTTTCCTGAAATATGTTTATCCTTGCTCTCACCTGATCAGAGCACGTCTCTTCCTGAATGCTGCTATCATCACCACCTGTGCATGTACAGATGATGCTACAGGAATGTGCATGGGGCTGACTTCACATCCCTGAGCAAGTGCGTGTGCAACCAAGGGTGGGGAGTGAGAGGGAGTCAGCCTGGACAGGGCTTTCCTCACCAACCTGCGTGCCCAACAAGGTTTTTATTCTCAGTGCTTCTGATATGATAGATCTCCTCTGGCTCTTTTTTTAACCTCCTCTGACATTTAGGGCTGGTCTATACTGGGGATTTAATTCAAATTGTTTGAGGATGCGAATTTAGAGAGGAATAATTATTCTTGACAAACTCCCCATGTGGACAGTCTTGTTCCAAAATAAAAGAGCTTTATTTCAAATTGGTTTAATTGACTCCAAGTAAATCACTAGTTTATTTTCTCTAAGATAAAGAATAGATACAAAATGAAGAATACTTCCCCCCCCCGCGCCCCCCCGCCCAATTTCTTGAAAAATGCAAGGACTTTTGAATGTTATGCAAGTTTTAACGGAAAATTGCCGTATGTTATTGTGTATAATTTGCACCTCTGATAAACTGCACGCTGTTAAAATTATTGTTCCATGAAAATAATTACACAGCAGCCAACATAATTAGGCAAGCAGTGCAAAATCAGAGGCAGAAATGTAGGGCGATACTGTGACTGGGAGAGCTGTTTATAGGGAGGTGTATTTTATTCTGTCCACACATTCACACAGAGCCTGATTTGCTGAAATCAAAACTGATTACTGAATGTAACAAGCCTCACAAAAACTTGAACAAAAAAAGGGTTCTCGGCTTTAGGATGAATTTTTTGTGGGGGAAAACAAAACAAAAAAAAAGACAGAAGATGGATCCCAGAATAACCAATACTTTTCTGGGGAAATTGGGGTACCAAAAAATGTCCAGCAATACCAATAGTGGAGGCACTGATGCTGCTGCTCCCAGTAGGGAGAGCTGGTGTCAGCTACGGTTCTGGCTGCCAAGTGCCACACGTGGGCTCAGGCACTGATCTTGTACCATCCATATCATTGGACTCATCTCAAATATCACTATTTAAGAACATTTTTATGGGGACAGTGCAGGATTCAGTGAGCAGTTTAGGGTGAAGAATGCTTAGCACGAATCAAGAGCCAACCCATGCCATATCTTTGTTTACAGGGCAGGGAACAGGTCCTTGCCTCGTTGGGTACCAGGACACACCTGCCCATATAACCTCCTCTTCCAAATATGTGCTCTGTCTAGGTGCAAGCCAGTCTTGCACAGAAATGCTCTCCTGGAACTAAAAAATTTGCCCTTATGAAATTGTCATCCGAGATGCTTCGTGTGATGCTTCCAAAAACCTGTTGTCATCAGCAAATCAACATTTTCTGCATTAAAACCAGTGGAGAAAAAACCCCAACCTACCTAAAGCAACCAAAACTCTTGTGTGAATCAGTAGATAGGAAATCTGATTCTGGGGCTTCCCAGACAACAGGAGCTACCACTACTGGCCAGTGGAAAACACAAAACACAGGCTTTTCTCGATGAAGGCTGTGAGAGCCTGCAGCCCCTGGATCCCAGCCCTGATTTTCAGGACATAGAGGAACACGCTGGGATCAGGGTAGTACAGAGCTTTACAGGATGGCTCATGTGCCTAAAAATAGGAAGAGTTCTGCAGAAACAGCCTAGGACTGAGACTTCTGCAATCACACCATGAGAAGTGGGAATCTTAATGCTCCCAGAGAATGTTTTTTTCTTTGCTTTTCTGACATTACTTTCAATATTGGGTTTCACTGCCCCTTCTCCTTTGCAAAGATAGAAGAGCAATGAATAGACAGGAGGTGATTATGCCACTCCTTTAAAACATACCGTACGTGTTACACATTTAACAGCACAGCTCAGAAAAGAAAACCTATTTCCATATTTACCCATTCTTTATGTTCACTTCCATCTACAATATGAACCTTTACTCACACACACCAAGCCAAATCTTTCCCTCCTTCTTCAAGACCCACATCCTAATAAAATGCATTTTTTTTAATTGTCCTGCCCATCACCTAAAACAGCTCACAGCTAGGTGCGTTTAATTGCCCATCTCACCGTCCTGGTCACCTTTGCCGGGCCCAGGACGAGCAGGAGCAACTGTTCTGCTTCTATGGCCCAAACACCCCAGCTTGAGGTGGGAGGGAAGGCAGTGAGTGCAGGGACCTGGCTGTGGGCTGGAAATTGGATGTGCCAGACCCGAACATCTGAACTCAGGAGCTCAGGAAAGATCTTCAGTGCCACGCTTTAGGTACGGCCCGAGTAACTCCAGGGACTTTCGGCAGAGCTTGGGCTTTCTGGGGCCTGAGCTATTCTGAAAACAGGACTTCAGGATGCTTTTGTAAATTTTAGTCAAGGTGAATTTATACTGAAGTCTAAATCCACAGTTAATTGCAATGAAGAATAAATGGTTCTGAAGAGATTAGGGATGAGCTTTTGAAGGAGGCCTCTGAATTTTAAGTAACCAATTCTCTTTGAAAGTCACTGGATTTGGGCTTCTAACTCCCTTGCTCACTTTTGAAGATCCAAACCAAGGTTTAAAATTCATTCTGTTAACAAGCTAGCCAGTATTTCTTTCCTGGGAAAGCAGCCTTCTGTTATCCTAAAATTAAGACAACAGAGGCCTACATTTCTTGTTTTATTCTCCAAGGCTAATAATGAAACAATATAGAAATTGTGAAAAATAAACGACAGCAATTTAGATATTTAGTTTTCAAATCGGTTGACAGGCACAGCAAGGAAATGGTTTTGCCTCTGAAGAAATAAATGTAATAAAATACTGTTTAAATAATGTTTAAGTGATGTGATGAAAGACGGGTTCACGAACCCTCTGTTATGTTAACAATTAGCAGTGCAGGACAGGGATTTTGTTTAAGAAATGTGTACTGCTAATACTGGGGTCAACATATGAATAAACAAGAATGGCACTGTGCACTGGAGTCAGGCTCTATTAATATCTGCTTGGTTATGTGTACTGCTTCATTTCTCGTACCAGGATCTGCTGCAGTCGGGCCCTGCGTGTCCGTGTGTCCGCGGGCAGGTGTGGGCAGCCATCCATACTCTTGCCCACATCGGGTCATCGTGGAGTTGGAACTGGCTGATCTTTAAGGTCCCCTCAAATCCAAACCATTCTGCGATTTGTGCTCTGGAGATTTGTGTCTGGCTTTTTGCTCAGAGTGAGGAAGAGCCACATGTCAGCCCAGCACTGAAGTCTGACCTGTTTGAGCCATGTTTGAGCCAAGCCCATGGGCTGCGGCACTGACCTGGGACCACCCCAGAAGCTCGTTCTGCTACAGACTAACTGTGCGATGCCAGCCAAGCCACCCTGCTCTCCTCTCACACTCTCTTGTAAGTTGTTAATCTTACTTACCGTGAGCTGGTCTCTTGCTGTTGGCCACAGATACCCTGAGCATGGAGTTCTCACTGACAGGGAGGATAAACTCCTTGGAGCTGGACTTCAGAAAACTCAGGTGCCTTGGACAGCTTCTGATCCTCTCACTTCCAGCTGCCTTGGAAAGCTGTTGCCTCTTTCCAGTCATATCCTTGGACAGCTTGATCCTCAGTTCTCCTCAGTAACAGCTTACATAATTGCTAAAGACAGGCCTGAGAATCATGCGATGGCTCTGCCAATTATAAAGAACCAGCTTCCATCTTCTTGTGCCTTATAAACTCTATTAAGCCTTTGAGCTTACACTTGGGAACGATGGAAAGGTTTATCATCTGAGTCAACAACAATCTTCTGGAATATTTGCTAAATGACCTAGCTCACCAAACATTTCCAGGGGTACTTCTGTTTACCTGTATGGAGGACGATCTGTAATTTCCAGGCTGCAAAACACGGGAAGTAAGCCAAGCTTTGCTCCTGAAGGTTGGCAATGTGACAGCCTGGCCCAGGAAAAGGCTGATGACCCTCAGTTCCCACCACAGGCAGTGGAAGTTGAAGATATCCAGCAACCACAGGAAGCCCATGGATGGCAATGGGCGCTGTTTGGACCTCAGTGCAATGCCTGATTAGACAACAGTCCGTCTCCAGGTAGAGCATAGTTTCTCTCTTTCATTCTTTCTTTTTCTTTCTCTGTCTTAATAATGCATGTAGCTCTGATTTATTTTTTTATCAAGATTAACAATGGAACAATACCACTTCAAATATTAAAAAGGCGAAGAAATGTAGGTACTGAAAAGGAAGGAAAATACCTCAATTTCAAGCCTAAAGATTACTTTGGGTCCCAGAGGAAGCAGAAGCAATTTAGTGGCTGATACCCTTAGCAAGAAAAAAGGTTGTAAGATTAAGACCAACTGCTGTTTGGATAAGTGGTTGGTAATTGCACATATCAGCAATTATGTGCTGTCATATCATTTTTCTGCTACCTTACTCCTCTCTTGTGTCCCGTCAGGGTTTACTTGGAATGACCCTACATCCATGGTCCTCTTTGGATTCACCTTCTTAATGTCATACCACAGTGCCTCGCAAGTTCAAGGAAAAAAGAAGTCATTATTACAGGAGGTGCCTGGTGGAGGTGCTCCTCTTCACAGATGTAGCTAGAGGCTACTGCTGTAATAACCAGGCTTCCAGGGAGAGGAAGAAAGAAAGGCCTCCTGAACCTGCAAAAACCCTCTTTGTCCTCCATCCTCACAGTGGGAGAAGGGGGTGAGTGAGGAGAGTTTGAGTGGGGAGAGGTTTGATGGGGTGGGAGAGGGTTGTCTGTGTGCATGGCTCCCATGCCATCCCACCCCGGAGGGTGCAGCACTCGGCTCCAGGTGGCACTGGAGGGGCTCAGGGGAGCTGGGTGCTCTGTCTTGCCTTGTCAGGGCAGTACAGGTTATATTGAATCCTCTTCAAATGAAAAGGGGGAGCTTCTATTCCATACATATGGGCCACTTATAACTCCTGCCCCATCCGAGGATGTTTTGTGGGGTAACAGAGGCTGGGCCTCGAGCTGAGCTCTGGGCCTCACTTTTGCAGCTTGCCAGAGGCTTTGCACCACTCAGAAAAGCAAACACCATCAGAAACACCTTTTTCCTCACAGAAGTAACTGATTCCCCAGTAAAGTGTCAAAAGATAACAAAGTCTGTTCCAGCTAAACTCATCTGTTCCTTGCCTGAGGGAAGCCTCCAGCTTATACGGCACCGGGTGCTCCCATGGAGCAGAAAATATTTAGCTCAGTAATCAGACTCAGGCAGGAGGTGTTAGTGTGGCTGCCTGCAGTAGGTCTGGAGAGGCCAGGCATCAGCTGGCTTTCCAGGGTCCCACACTGACCCACAGCGATGCCTCCGAGGTCGGTGGCTTTACAGGGATGTAAAGGAGAGCAGGGTTTTGCACGGGGATCCCACCACACAAGCAGAGCCTGTCTCTGCCAGGGCCACCAGGGTGGGGAGCCCTGGGAAGGACCAGCAAACCCTGGTGTCAGGCTGTGGGAGAGGCCAAACCGCTGCCAAATGCAGGAGTCTCAGCAGGGATACTGAGGTGCTACCTCACAGCTCATGGAAGAGGTAATACCCTTTTGAAAAGCAGATAAAAGATTCATCAGCACAGATGAAGATATGAGGGCTTGGGCTTAGAGAGCCTGTAGCTCCTGCCAAAAAATTGTGTGGAAGGTAGAAACGAATTTAAAAGGTTGAGTGGGGGCCAGCAAGTCAATAACTGAATAATCCCACCCAGATAGGAAACCAAAGCATAAACAAGAGTCTCCACGTACTGACAAGTTAGCACTGGTTGCACTCTGGAAAGGATCCTAAAATAACAGAGATTCCTGTAGACAGAATAAACACATCTCTCAGTTGTCATCCTGAGCAGAGGGTAATTGCCTAGATGTCTGATTGACTCGCTGCTAGAACTAAATATGTACTTCTCTGACATGCTGTCACCTCCTTCACTGTGCGTCTGAGATTTTTCAGTAAAGCACATCAGGAATCAAAGCAAATGTCCACAAGGAAAGATGCATCTCGACCTTGAACTTTAATCACTGGCAAAGGGCTGAAAATGTATTTAAAGAGAAGCGAAGTTTCTGCATTCCTGAGAGTGACATCTAATCTCAAAATTCCCTGGGGGCTTGTGCACGTATGACCCAACCTCCCAGCAGAGGAACACGGAGCTGCAGCCCCAGGCACACCGCAGCAGGGTCCTCAGCTCCCCTTCTGACCCCCACTCCTTTCCAGGGGTTCCCTTCTGGGTTTCCTTCAGCATGCCTCTTCCCAGTTTGCATTCCTGGAAGAGACAGAGGAGCAGAGTCCCTAAATTAATCCTCCTTCTAGTTTTAGCAGCTGTTTTACCCTGAACAAGAGTGTTTGATGCCTTCTTAAAACCACTAAAAGGCTCTTGGTTCGTGGTTCCTACCCAGGGCTGAGCAGTCCTGTCCACCCTGCCCCTGCTTTGCTGCCTTCCCTCCTCAGAGCCAGTCTCTGTTGCAGCTCTGTTAAACTTTTATTTATAGAAAGGTAAGAGAACCTACTCAAAAGCCTTAACATTGGAATATTAATACGGATATTCAGTAAGCCCTGGAAGTTTCAGGGGGCTGGACAACTGTCAGCAAAATACTGATTTTCAGAAGTAAAGTGACCTGGCCAAATACTAGGCTGGCCCAGCTCATGGGTAGGATGGTGTGCTGGTTTAGAATTCCATTCATAATAGATATAAAAAATACTCTACTAAATGCAATGCAGTGTGAATTCATGAAGGTTTTTGGCTCAGTAGTACACTCTAACATGTAAGAGACTTGCATTTTACTCCATAGCACGTGACAGGTTTGGTACTGAACTCAACAAAACTTAACCTGGCATATCATCTCTGAAAGGATAGTATTTTAAAAACACGCCTTTAATGGTAACTACAAAAGAAAACCATCAGTAATTGAAGGTAATTTAGAAAGAGTCCTGGTTCTAAGTCCTTGGTCTTTCATATTTTGCATCTGGAGAAAAAAAATCAGATCATCAGAAGGCACAACATTTGATATGTGATTGGATGGAGCCCTGAACAACCCCATCTAGTGGGTGGCATCCCTGCCCATGGCAGGAGAGTTGGAACCAGATTATCTTTAAGGTCCCTTTCAACCAAATGAGGAATTCTGGGAGAACTTCCGTGCAGGCTGCACTGAAACCAGGCAAAACAGCTAGTATGAGATCTGGGGAAAATCTGCGAGCGACAGATGGGAAGGAGGAGGTCACAGCACCTCCCACTGCTATGGTCCCTGCTGTGAAACTGCCTCCAGGAGAGCAGCCCAGCACCACCACCAGGTGATGGAGCAGGAGAGGCTCTAGAAGCTCGGCTAAGGAATCGTGGCATGGGATGGGTGGAAGGGCAGGTTCTCTTCTCTCCACCCATGAAAGCGACACAGGAAGCACAGAAGGGCTCAGGCACACAGTGAGGCAGTAGAAACCATGCACCTCAAACCTGAGTTGGTGGCTCAAGAACAAGACTATTTTCTCTATCCCTCTGCATTTGAGAATTCACCCTGGAGGGAACTGAATCCCAGGTCAGAGTGAGGTTGTGAGGGCGGTTTATAAACCCGTCCTCTGCCCCCGCCTCCAGCCTGCACAGGAAAAAAGCATTTTCTAGCAGAAAGTTTGACAGAGCCATCATCTTGTGAACACTGCAAATAAATATATATAAAGCAACTTGTCTAATACATGTTCAAGATAATAATTTGAGATGCCAGAAAATTTTATCTGAGAAAAAACAGGCATTCATGTACAAGAGGATAACTTGAAACTTTCATCTGCCCATCTATTAAACTCCAAGCTTTAGGCAGATAGAGAAATCAAGCAGCAGCTAAAGCAGGCAGACACATGTAAAATGATTTCTGAAGGCAGAACAGGACATCTCTAGAAGTACTGCTAAACTGAGTTGGGGGAGGAAGTGACAATTACCCAGCCCATGCCTCCTGCCCTCACATGCATGGCCCAGGAGCAAAGTGATCCACTCAGCTGAGAGAGAAAAGTGTGTCCCAAGGGACTGGGATGGAAGGTTGGCACACACCTCCACTGCAGCCAGCTCTTCTTCTACCCTTAATGACCTACTCATCTTTCTCCTTTCTTTTAATTTAGGAATAATACAACAAGCCAGGGGGAGCTGGGTTAGGAAGACGTGCAGAACAGGCAGGAAGAGTCCAGCCCAAGCAGACGAGGTGCTCAGTTGGTGCTCCCTTGGTCTGATTTCATATCACTGATGACAGGAAATGAGCCCAGTGATTTAAAACTGATATAAATGAGTCCTAGCTTGGGCCTACCTTACAGCAAATTCCCTTTTCCTCCAAAATGGCATTTGTCATGAGGAACCCTCTCTCACAGAGACTGCCAGGCCAGAAACTCAACAGATGATGAAAGAGAAGCATTTATTGGAGAAAACAATAGTAATTCTCTTAGTTAAGTTCATTAATTTTCTTTTTTCTCAGTAGAGTCTATGCTCAACAGTAGCCTGATTATTCATATGCAGCACATTAAAGCGATTTAACACAGTCAAAAAGAATGAAAAAATGCAATGTGAAAGACGTGGGTGCACTTCACGAGCGGGGAGCCCCATCATTTCAGCTGGGCTGTGTCTGTCACTCTGTTAGAGGAGAGGTTTGTGCACAGAGCCAAGCACTGAGCAGCACTTTGAGGCAGTGCTCAAGTGCAGGGTGCTCCCCTGCCCTGGGCAGAGTTCAGCTCTGTCCCAGCAGCAAAGCTGACTGTTCCAACTTCATTTTCGTGATTGCTAAGGGGATGATGGGTGCTCTTTTTCACCTTGATTCACCTTCACAGAAGATGGATCCTGAAGATGATATTTTAAACTATCATCTTCCCTTCAAGTGCCATTTGAATTGTTTTTTCTCTCTCCCACATTGTTTCACATTAGCTATATTCAACTACAGGGAGAATCAGAAAATATTACCTCAGCTTGAGAATAGATTTGCTCTCAAGTGACACTTCCCAATACTTCTGATTTATACCCTTTTCCTGCATTGATCTGTTGGGAGATTTCGTCAGCTATATCTGACATAAACACTGTATTATTCTGTATTGCATTATACCCTAGAAATCCACTCAAATCCCTTTGCTCCTCAAATTAAAGCAATATGCATTACAGTGTCCTGATTTCCTTCTATTCTTGCATTTGCATTTTTGTATCATGCTCCAGATTACTCATGTATATTTTGGCATAAGCATCTCCCTGCTCATTTAATAATATCGCCTTTAATCTTCATTATACCTTGAAGCACACAAAACCCCGTCCCCAAAGGACACGTGGAGACTTCTAGTTCCCACAGTGGCTGAATTTCTGTGGAAGTTATTTAAAGCCAATGTCGTGTTGTTCAGGAGCCCAAGCCTTGTTCCGGGGCAATCCCGTGGACACCCACAGTGTCCCTCTGGTCTCACTGCTCCCCACAGCACGTGGGGTTTGTCTGCCACACTGCAGGGATCACCATGGCTTTGGGAGGGGACTTCTCCTCCTCCCACAGTGGTGCAGGCTGCAACTCTGCAGCCAAAAGGTTTTAGTTGTGTGGCTGTGCTGGGCTGCATGAACTCCTCAGTGGTTTAACCATGCACTTCACTTGCCTGCAGGCAGCTTTTTGGTGGCAGAAATGGAGTAGCAGCTGTACTTTTGCTGCAAGAGGTTGGGTGTGTTCACTGCATCATTCTTATTCGCTTTAAGTACCTTCTGACCATCAGAATAATATATTACTGTATTTCTTATAAAAATAATTCTATCAGAGAACATTTAATAACATATCCCATAGTCTGGTAAGTGGTTTTGGTGGGTCTGTCTTACTTCCCAGATTTGTTCTGTGGTAAGACTCCAGGTAGGTCCAATGTCTGCCCCAATGAGATACTAATGGTTATACTGGAAATGTATTCAATCAGAGCCCTGAGTTCAGTAAAGCTACATGACTTATATAAAAGGTCAAGGTATTCCTTGAAAGAGGAGCTTCTGATTTTTCTGGTATAGGATATAGGCATGTTGGTTCAGAAATGCTGTGTTTGATAACCAGACATACTCTGTATTCCAGACTTTCCTGAGCTGTAACATCCCCCAGAATGTGGACTGAAGCAAAGTTGGTAGGGAAAGATGCCTAAAATTTAGGAACAAGTAATTCTTTCCATAGGTGGGAGGGAAGACCCAGGTTTTACTCCAGTCCATCATATTCAAAGCAACCCTATTGTTGTCTTCTCTTATTTTCAAACATCCAAGATATCCAAGAATTGGTTTAAAGGTCTGAGCACAACAGACTGCAGGCAACGAGAGGCAAGGTGCACAGAGACAATGAGTGGGCTATCAAGAAGCATTTGAAAGCTGCAGCCCTTTACCAAGAGCAGTCCTTTACCTTTATCAAGAAACCCACAGAGCCAAGGAAGATCCATGTGTATGCAAGCCATGACCCATTTTAGTGAGCATTAACATATGGGTCCAGTGTCCAGAAAAAAAATGGAATATTGATCATTGTACTTGGAAAGAAGGAGCCTTTGTATAAGGCAGAGCAGAAATTGAAGTTAGTTTGACAAGAAAAGCACTGTCACCTCGAGTCATAGGGGAAATGTGTCTGCACTTCCACATCAGCACAGGAAACTTCCTTCTCCACTTGTGTTAAGGCAATGCCCTCATGCAGAGCTACTGATCAGTCCAGCATTGCTCCAGTAATGCAAAACTTTCCTTGGAGGACAGTCCAACATCATTTCTGTGAGGACAGCATGTCCTGGAATCTCCCACAAAGTGCCCTTCCCTGGCCTGTTCACATTCGAGGGCAAAAGATGCTATTACTGCTGAGAATTAATAAAATTGTATGTCCAAGCAGAAGAGACCAACCTCTGCTAATGTCCATGGGGCGAGGAACAAAAAGGACAGACAAAGAGTAGTGGGCAACAAAAACAGTTACATTGTGCCTACAAAAGGAAGTAAAATACCATTGCATATTCATTAAGATTTGTTCAACAGTTCGGAAAATTCCCTCCAGTAATATAATGGGTGATAATTCAATTTATTTATGTTTTTAAGGCATGAAGACCAGCTTTAATTTCCCTCAACTGTGCCTCTATTATTATTAATCTACTTATCTCCTAAAAAGATCGTCTAAACTACACTTCAATAGGGAATGTGATCTTTGGCCATGTAGGGCTTTGCAATTATCCAGTTCTGAATGAACTTGTTGTTGAAACATTTTTTAAGTCTAATGAAAACATTAGATCAATTCCTCGCAGTGATAGCTGTCATTAAATCAATAGTGTGTGCAAGTCCATTATACTGATATTTGACATGAACTGCCGAAGGTCTGCTAACAATGAGACCATACTGAAGTGTGTCCTCTGCTAGGCATACTTTATATGAGATAAAAATCTGTTAAGTCTACAGTAACTGAAACTTTGCTTCTTTAACTAAAATAAACAGAGATGTGAAATGTTGCTGTAACTCACACTAGGACCACCATGATCACACAGGTTTTGGAGCTGGTCCTTTTATCACACCTCTATCACAGCTGTGCTCTCAAATCTGTCAGAAAAGCTTTTTTTGCGATTGTTTATCTGTGTGGCATACAAAGAACAGGCAGAGGTTTCAAAATAAAGCTCCGATGGAGGACTTGATCCGAAGTCAAGTAGGGGGACTACCCCCTCCAAAAGCAACGGCACTGTCACCACCTTCAGTGAAAGCTGGACTGCTCCTCAAGTCCCTGGGAAATGGCCTTGAGGAAGAGTCTTCTGGCTGAGGATCCTCCCAAGGAGGAACAGCATCTTCGCACCAGAGTGCAGCAGCTCGCAGGGGCAAGGTCACAACCACACCCATTTCCCCATGGAAAGGAGCAGTTTCATTGTGTATGCCACTATATTGCAAATGGGAAAGAAAACTGAAGGGCCTCAGGCTCTGTGGCTTAAAAATATTTTCCAGTGCCCTGCAAATTCAGTTTCCCCTCTCCTACCACATGTGCTTCAGTACCAGCCTCAGTGCAATCCTGTGAGACTGTGATGTCTGATGTAATATGTTATGGGATTTTTACCATGAGAGAAATATAGAACTTGAGAAAATGGCTAGCTGATGGAAGTGAAGACGCTCAGCCTGCCACTTCTTGAGATTTATAAACCTAAAAATTTTTCAGTAGTAGATGGTAACATTTGTTCACAGGCAAGGGAGCTGTGAGTACACAAGTGGAATGGGAAGCAACAGTCAGTGGCAGACACTGACAACTTTCTGGCTCAAAAGATCACTTTAAACTGAAAATCGAAACTAATTAATTTTGAATATGCTAAAGATTTACCTCGAAGTGAGCAAATGACCGCTTAAATTTTGGAAGTTTGGTCATTAGAAAACGTATTTTTTCACAAACAAATGCAATAGTTGATAGGGGGAAAAAACCAAATCAATCCCACATTTTATTTGCAGACAATCTCAACCAGTATCGAAGTGGAGCGAGCCCCAAGCAGAGACGGGTCCTGCCCTGCCCTGTGCGATGGCTCCCACTAATGGCAGCAAGGGAAAGGTCGGGAACTCCCAACGGAGCAGAGACAAAAAAACCCTCTGCAAAATCCTCCTTCAACCCATTTTTTGGTGTTTGGCTTTAAATTTCTAAAAGTACAGTTACCAACTAGATTTTCATGATCTTTTTTCTATTGTCAGAATATGAGCATGACAGAAGATAATCTGAATATTAGTCTCCTCGGATGGGTTTTATCTCACCATCAAACACCTGCAATGGAGACTTCTAGAGATACAAGGGAGCAAGACCCAGGGTGTGATTCCAATTGATGGTCTGACCTATTTCAGGCATGGGATGAGCCATGAACTCGATTTGCCTACTAAATTCTGTCTTGGCTACAAGCATCTGCTTCAGGCACATGATGGAGATAGCCCAGCATGACTGCAAGGTGGTGTCACACAGAAAACACCATCTTTCTTGTGCCCAGCCAGTGAGGAAAACCATGGCTGAAATGAGAATCCTATGTAGGACTCCCTTCGAGGGAGCCCAAACTATGGCATCAGAGCCATGGGATGGAGGTTCTTGTTTATGGCCAGGGAGAGTTTCAACACTCTTATCATGGAGTCTTGGGACTTTGGTCAAGTCTGTGCTCCATTTCAGTTACAAGGGAGAGAAAGTCCAAAAAACTTGAGTGAGGACTGGTGGCCATGAAGGAGATAGACAAATATGTTTGGTTTACATTTCAGTTTTGAGTACAACAGAGATTAACAAAACAGCTGAGTAATTTTCTGTTGGTAAGGTTGCAGAGATATCTTCTTGCAATCAGACACAGAGACCAGGTGCAGACTGTCCTTGGGTCCCACTTCTAAATCTCAGATACATTTTTATAGGATCTCTGACTCAAGGAATAAACATGAGAGGATTAGAGCTAATCAGATAAGTATGTCTTCATTTAACTGTAACATCAAAAATTATGCTTGCAGTATGTTCTTAAGAGATAGAGTCTTCAATCTAATTCAAAGATTTTCTTTGAAATATATATTTTTTCCTTTTAATTAAATCGTGTTGATTTTATTTGACATTTGATTTCAAGCAAGCCGCCAGAATTTCTCCTTCGCCATCTACCTCAAATCTGTGTGCAACATATCACAGCCAAAAGGCCACCCCACTGCTCCTGAGCATTGCTGTATTTTAGGTTCTCTGTGGGTGACACAGATCAGCCCAGGTACAGATCAGCCCCTGGAACACTTCCCACTGAGGAGCAGGATTCCTGTCCTGTGCAGGTAGCACAGTCTGCATTTGGCACATGTACATGCAGCAAAAGTGAAACTGCTGGCACAGGATGGGCTTTCCTTGGGCCAAAGAACAAGTTATGCTGGGATCAGCAACAAAGCAAACATCCTGCAAATACTCAGGAAGATATTTGGAATAGCTTGTCCCTCTGTACTGGTCCACAGCGGGGCCAGACCAGCACCCAACAGGTATGACCAATAGCAGGAGGCTGAAGAAAAGTAATATTGTTCCTTTTCAGCAACGTGTCCAAATCCAATGTGTTTTCTATTTCAGCTCCATGGATGAAAGGCTTAGGGTTTATCTGGGGTCATTCCTCTGGTCTGGACCCAGTCACATACCTGCCATGGTGGCACAGTGGCAGAGGGGGGAAGGACAAAGCTGTCACTTGTGATGGCAGCGCTCCTTGCAGGACCACAGTGGTGGCCTGTGAGAACCTCCTCAAGTTCAAATCCACACATGTGGATTTGCAGAACCCAAGAAGGAAGCTACAGAGGTACTCCACCAGCAGCAAAAGGAAGATTAGAGAAAACGTGAGGCTGCTGATGAATCAGTTGGGTGTGCTGGTAATGGAAGACTTGGAGAACGTGTAATTATTGAATGCCTTCTTTGCCTCAGCCTTTACTGCTGATGTCAGCTCTCAGGAGTCCCAGACCTCAGGGTCAGAGAACAAGTCAGGAGAGAAGAAGACTTCCCTTGGTCACAGAGGGTTGGATTAGAGCTCAGCTATACACACCTCACACGCATATATCCATGATGCACACACAGGTGCTGAGGGAGCTGGCAGGTGTTGTTGCTAAGCCACTCTCCATCATCTCTGAAAGGTCATGGAGAATGGGAGAGGTGCGCAGTGACTGATGGAAGGCAATATTACTCCCAATCTTAAAAAAAGGAGTATTCAATACTTTAAAGAAGGAACACCCAGGAAATTACTAGCCAGTCAGTCACACCTCCAATCCAGTAAAGGCGTGGGAACAGATCATTTTGGAGGTCATCACCAAGAAGAAAAGAAGGTCATCAGGAGTACTCAGCATTGATTCACTAAGGGGAAAGAAATTACGTGGGAGCCGGGCCAGTTTAGTCTGCAGAAGACAAGACAGAGAGGGGATCTCATTAATGCAGATAAATATCTCCAAGGATGGTATTGAGACGATGGAGCTGGACTCTCTTCAGTGGTGCACCACAACAGGATGAGGGGTAATGGCCATCAACTGAAACACAGGATGTTCCACCTTAGCATGAAAAACTTCTTAACACTGAGGGTGGCAGAGCACTGGAATTGCTGCCCAGGGAGGTCATGGAGTCTCCCTCTTTGGAGACATTCCAAACCTACCTGGACACATTCCTGTGTAACCTGCTCCAGGTGGCCCTGCCTTGAGAGGGAGGTTGGATTGGATGACCTCCAGAGGTCCCTTCCAACACAAACAATTCTGTGGTTCTACCGTATGTTAAAACAGAGTGTAAATTCTTCAGGATGGGATGAAATAAATAATAAAAGAGCAAAAAAGAGGATGCTACAGTCTACAGAAATAATCACACAAATATATTAAGGTTTCAAATCAGGATTCGAAAAGAAGTTTGTAAACAGCCACCTTAGCATCTGCTGGGAAAGAGCCCTGTATCCACTCAATTCCCCTCTCATTTGTTGCTGAAACTGGAAACTGCCCAGTGAACGAGGCAGGAAATTTGAGGAGGAAGGAGACATGGTGAAGGCAGCTGAATGGTGTCCTGGGGCACTGGCTGCTATCTCTGTCCCTGTTGAAGACTTTTTCTGAGATACTGCCAAGTCATCCAAACCATACATTGAAAGCTGTGTCTCGGTAATTGTGTGGGGTTTTGTTTTTTGAATGCATAAATTAATACCCCAAGTTCTGATTCACAAAACTGCTGAGCACTCGCTGCTGTGAAAGAAAACAAGGGCATTGTCCTTCCAGCACATAAAATGCTAGAGAACGTGAAGTGCTCAGAAAAATCAGGTCATTAGGCATGCAAATTGGGTCATCAAAATTAGTGGATCTTTTTGACATTAATCTCTCTAGACTTCTTCCCGGGAAAACAGGGAGATCCCATACCCTACAGGAGAGTTGTGAACTAAATTAATTTAATGTTTGTTTCTCTACCAGCTCCCACTCCACTGATGCTGATGCTATTTGCATGTGGGGTGGGTTGTTTCTTCCTCTTTCTCACTTCTCACTATCACTGAGGACACGGCTGTACTGGCACAAAGCATCCCAGGCCCTGGACAGACATAGAATGGGAGTCCTGCCCTGACCCCTACGGACACACCTGGCATCTCTGGTGCTGATGGTTCAATCTGGGCTGCTATGATTTTGAGCTCCCAAATTTTCAAACGTGCTCATATTTGAGCATTGCTTCACATTTCCAGAGTATTCTTAGGGCCAGGATGACATGACCACGGCCCAGCTTCAGGGCAGCGTTCCGCTACACAGAGCTTCCCAGCAGCAAAAGCAACTCCTGAACACGCTCGTTCCTCAAAGTGGTTCTGCTCTCCTTCCATTAGGACAAGCCCAATCCCTAAAGTAAAACACCACAACTCCTACCACAGATGTTTAAAGTTCGAATTTCTCAGAACAAAGAGCTTATTCAGCTTGAAAAAGACTCACTACCTACGGAGAAGTGCTAACGTCTCGGCTCCCCGCTGCTCCAGTCCCCGGCATCTGGGGGCCGTCTCAGTCACTGCTCAGCCTGCCGCCCCAAATCCTGCTGCTGGCAGAGGCAGCAGGGTGGGACCCCTCAAAACTGCTGTGCCTCCGTCACCCACGGCTTTGTCAAGGGACTCGGGGAGAGAGACGTGGCTGCGTCTGAAGTCACGGCGATCATCAGGGAGGACTTACTTCAATATGTTCTTGAAACTATCTGATGTCAAGCTATGTGTCTCAGGGGGACGCGAGCTCCGTGTAGTTTGTTATGCCATCTGTTAAGAAAGGCAGCCACTCGTCTCTCCGCTCCGTGACCACAGATGGGGAGTTTTTCCCCCTGTGTGCATTACTGTCAATACATGCCAAAGCCTTCCTAGCTGGAGCCAGGTGGAATCACCACCACGACAAGCACGCCTGGGAAGAAGGGTGCTGCTGCACAGGCCTTCCCAAGAACCTTGGCTCACAGCGTGCAGATGAGCTGAACAAACAGAGCTAGCCTGCACCAGCGAGGGCAGGTCCCCAAAACCCCTCTGGCTTGCAGGACACTGAGCAAAAACCCCAGCAGCAGAGCTCAAGGAGGAGGTTATGCAGCTCCATGCAACATGTGCAGCCCCACTGCAGATTTGACCCTCCTGTTGACTGGCTGTGGATGGTGCTTACCCCAAGTCACCAAATCAACAGCACCATGAACCTCAGAGACAGAAAAAATCCAAAGTCTCAGCTGCTGCCTCAGTGGAGATGCCTCAGCTCTCAGTGGAGGCTTGGTGTGAGCTTAACAGAGCACGGTGTCCCCAGTGCCCCAGACTGCAAAGGAAACCCTCTCTGCTGACTGACCCACTGAGTCCTGCAGGGAAAAAAGCAAACACAGAGTGAGCACCAGGTCCCCCTATGGCCATAGGCAGCTATTGGCTTCAGCATCAATAACACTCCTTTTTTCCAGGGGTGATTATCACACCTTTTAATATTGAGCTGACAATTTTCCAGCGTAACTGGGTCCATTTCTGAGACTGTGGGCTGGAAGTTTTAAAGGGAGTCTTTACAGACAGGAGACTGTAACAAGAAATTTAATTGAAAATTGGAAGACTTATGGAAAGGGGATGTTGGTTGAGAAGGAAAGATTTACGGAAAGAGCCAGCCCACTCAGGTCGCTCTTCACTTGTGATCCCTTTGGATCCAAGTAGAATAGGAACTGACATTGTATTTATTTTCACTGGAAAGCAAAAGTTTGTCCTGCTCTCAGCCCGTCTCCCATCACAAGGGTGGAAGCAGGCAGCGGCATTTCCCAGTGCAAGCAGCTCTGCTGTCCTCTGGAAAGACACAAGTCAGCAGCAAAAGCAGAAATGCATTTCCTTGCATTTCTGAGGTGGGCATGCCAGAAAGGTCTTCTGAAAATTAATCAAAAAATATAATTTTTTACACCAGTGTTAGAAACATCTTCCCCCCTTCATCCCCTGCCCTGCTCCCAGAGGTGCTCAGCTCTTCTCAAACCTGCTTTCACAGCTCAGACCTAGATGCTCCCTTGGGAGGCAGCATTTTGGGGTGCCAGCAGATGCTTGCATCTGTCACTTCTTATAAAAGCTGAGCAGGACTCAGTGAACCTCAGTGAACTTCTCATAAAAGCTGAGCAGAGCTCAACCAAAGCTTCCACCTTGGCAAAGCCTCAAGGGCTCCAGCTGCTCACACCTACTCTGACCAGGGTCTGTGCACATGCAAAGGCAGCTGAGGTGGTCCCTGCCTCAGATGTGCCACACCAGGGATCAGGTGTGAACCACAGGAATCATGAGGGACATGGGGAGAGCCTGAGGTGCCATGGAGGAACCAAAGGACCAACTCTTCTCACACTAGATTTTTCCAGACAAACACAACTTTTGACTGATGCCCAGTTCATCCACACAGAGATTTCACCTTTGAAGCTTGTGTGTAGTTAAGGCTCCCTCCTCCCATGTCACACAGCAGAATCAGGAGTTAATTTGCCAAGTGATACAACTAAATTAAAAAAACCAAACAAACAAACAAAAAACCACAACACTTAAATAGAATACTCTTACTAGAGAAAAGGATAGCTTGATTTGTAGATCTCTTCTCTACTTCCTCCATTAATTTACTTCTACTATAATTTAAATTCACACATGCTCATGAAACAACCCTAAGAATTCATAAAACTCCTTTCAAACAAACTGATAAGTTATGCACATACGTATTTGAGGCATGTGAATCTCTGCATTTAAAGCAACTTCCAGAGGAGCTCTGCTGGCCATGAGCTCTCAGCAACGTCTGAGTTCATTCTGAGAGCCCACATATTGCGCCTGCATGTCTGATGGCATGGCAAGGGGACAGCTGGCAGGGTCCCCTGGCTTGGGGATGCTTCAGCCATGGACCAAGCTCACCAGCATTTATGTGGGGGCCCACACAGTCAAAATTTTCCTCTTGCAACTGGGAAGCTGCCAGTGCTACATCATCTGCTTCTAGAAGCTGAGTCCTGCAACAACTATTTGGACTCCAAAAAAGAGGAGGGAGGGAAAGGATTAAGCATAGCCCTTTAAACAAATGAAGTCTTTGTGTTTTAATATCTGCATTCACATCTCAGCCTCTGTCAAGCTTTTCCCACAGAGCTTTGGGGGGTGGGCAGGCCAGAGTCAGGGCACCTTGGAGGGATCTGCTGGTTGAGGGAGCATGTCCTTAGACATCAGGAAGGGCAGAAACAACACAAAACTTCAAGAATATAAACTCTTGCTCCTTTCAGCACCTGTATAATTCCCCAGATGGACACCCTCTAAGGCTGCCAGATCTAAAATCTGAAAACATGAGGTGCAGCAGCCACAGCAGCTGGAAGAAGCTGTGAGGAACTATTTTTCCATCATGTAATTTGGAAAAAATATTGGAAATGGAAAAGAAGATGGAATTAAAGTAGAGAAACAACAACAACAACAAAAAAACCAGAACAGGAAGAATAAAAGCTGCTGACAGCCCAAGGTGGAAAGGAGAGGAATAGAAGCAACAGGAAACAGGAAAAAAACCCCATCACTTTCAGTCCTAAAAATGAGTACATTTGGAGAAAAACAACAGTTTTGGTTTTATAAAAATTTGAAAGTAAAACCCAAACAAAAAAACCTCTAAATGGGTAAAAATTCTGGCCTGAATAAAAAACTCACAATCTCCTCAAATTTTTAGGCAAATGACCAGCAACATGACAACTTTTACGCATCGATCCTTAGGAAACAGGTCTCCCCCCCAACCCCTGTCAAGGAAGACAAGGGATTAGCTCAGGCACTGAGGAGCTGACATAGTTAAACAGTGCTGCTGGCAGATACAATCCAGTTTATAACTGAGGTTGTAAAAATACGCGTGAAAGCAAATTCGTAAGGAAGAGGCTCTAATGAAGATGTATAGAAGGGCTGTAATGCCATGTAGCCTCTTGATAGCTAAGGCCCTGATCCTGCAAATTAAGCTAAGCAGCAAAGTTAATCAGATGCATAAGCATTTGCAACATCAGTGGTTTTTTTTCTTCCCCAAATGAGCTAAATTCAAAAAGCCTTGGTTTAAATTACACGAAGATATTAGCAACATCAGTTCTTTATTAGGAACAGTTTATTCATTCTGGGTGTACAGTACAGAGCAACACGCCTGGCATGGTTAGCGATGCGTGAACCTGAAGGGGAAGAAATCCCTTTGCATTCCCTTCACAGCCAAGTTGCACAACAATTCAGGCTGCTGTCTCAGCAGCCAAATGGGCATTTTTCCAAGCCTAAAAGTCAGCAATGAACCCAAGTGTTAAGGCAGCTTTGTTCTCCTTAAAGCTGACCAGATATCCTTGGAAAACTCCCTCGGATCACCCTTCTTGCTCCCCATCTTCTCCCTGACAGCCTCTTTCTCTAAAGTATCACAACCATGATGTTCCACTCCAAATAAAGGGGTGAAAGCATCACATGGCACCATGAACCTCTGCTTCATGGCAAAGCTATGGAGGTCCTGGTGAGGATGGCAAAACTAAAGAAATGCACCTGAGGTATGAGGAGAAGTAACACTCCAGGCTCTCCAGCTCTTCTGTCTCGAAAGTTTAAAGCTGTGGCCAACATGTTTGGTAGGGTGACACTCAGGAGTCATCCTATACTTGTCTTCGTTGCAGGGAACGAAGCAAGGCAGCAAATCCTGCTTATAATTTGCATACCTCAAACACATCACTGAAAACACCTCTTTTGTGTCATGCAGGATGTCTTGGTCAACAAGGGAGAGAAACCGTCAGAAGGTGAACAGGCAAAGGAAAGAGAGAATCTTGCTCCAAGAGCAGGGCATCTTCATGATCACAATATAACATGCTCAAGGCTGGGAGGCATGGGGACCCATCAACACCCTGGTAAGGCTTTCTGAGTTGATCAGCAGAATGGTAATGATTTCTTATATCAGTAAATTTTTGGAGAGGACAACAAAGCTCATGAGATGTTGGTGTGAGGTGAGCAAGGATCACCTCCACAGTGAAAGGCAGGGAATGTTGGGACAGGATGTTTAAGCTAAACTTTGATATACAGGAATCCTGTATAAAGGATAAGACTCTGTAATATCTTTTAGAAAGAAATTACTCTATTCAGGAAGAAATACAGCACCATGGGGAAAGAAAAAGAACAAGCAAACAAATGGCTTTTGATCTTCTCCAACACTTAAGACACTTAGCTGAAAATTTCTAAACATATTTTTCTCAGTATATATCCTCTCCATTGACTCTGACATGATTAATTTCTCACCCAAGCACTCCAGCATCCTCCTTGCCTAGTATTGCCCCTTTAACAAATATTTTCATCCCACACCATGGTTGTACTTAACACTTTCATGCAAGTCTGTGCTGAATAGCCACAATGCATCTGGAAACCAAGAGTGCCTATAAAGATTTCACTGACCTAAAATTTCAAAGACCTGAAGTTTCAGGGAAATCCCCCAAATTCAGCAGTCACTTCTAGCAATTCATGACTTAAATTTTGCAACAGAAGCAAAGGATTTAACCTTGTCTTTGAACCTCGGTCTTGAACTGGGAAGCAAGATAGCAATGACAAGAGTGAAACAGTTTTACTCACAAAAATATAACCTTTAGTTCTTCAGTCACCAATGTATGGAAAACACTTTGAGTACATCTATTTGTTCTTCCTTCCTTTTTTGGTCTTGGCTCTACATATCTGTTACTGGTCTTTCCTGGAGATGGACTTTTGATCTGACCTAGTACACAACTTACATGGTTTTAGGACCAAGACCTAGCTTTCTAAAATCTTCCAGATTTGGAAGCATTGAAAAATAGAAAAGGAAAAGAAAAAGGAATGCCATCAATCTAGTAACAGTTTTACGTTTTGGTGGGTGATTATTACTATTATTATTATTATTATTATTATTATTATTATTATTATTATTATTATCCCCTGCACTATTCATAATAACCAGAAAAGTATTAAGTAGTTACAGGGTGCCAAGAAGAAAAAAAAAGAAAGAAATCCCCAACCACTCATTTTATTTCCCACAAGTCAAAAAGGAGGTGAAATGAGTATTAAATTTATCTTAAAAAGTGAAAATAAATGCTAAAAATGATTAGCTAAAACAAAACACTGTCCCATTTCAAATTTGCAAGAGAAAAATGGCTATTTTTAAAATTTATTAAGTATGAATTAAATTAATTCCATCCATTCATGAGGTAACCTCTTCATTTCAGTTTAACCTCTGCATCAGAGTGCCGGATGAAGGGGACATGGAGGGAAAAGAAGAGGGAGCTTCCTGGAGTGCTTTGTGCTGTGCCTATTTTGGGTTGCATAGCAGCTGGTGGGCAACTGTGGGCAGCATCCATGAGCTATAGCAACGCTTGGGGTGACGGCTGGCAGCTGCGCCAGCCCTTGGATCAGTCCCGAAGCCCAGAAAGGCAAAGACATCATGAAGCTGTTTTCCTCCCTTGTCTTGTGTTGAGCCTCCTGGGAGGCACGAGACAAAACCTGGCACTGACACCCTCCTTGATCTCTGTCAGCCAGAGCTTCCACGCCCAGGCACATCCAGCCCATATGCACTCGCAGACTTGGACCAATGCGTCTCGGAGAGCTCCTCTTACACTCAGAGCCACAACAAACCCCACATGCACATCACCTCTCGGAATAACTGCTGGAACAAGACCAAACTGGTAGGCAGGATGTTTAGGCCAACAAAGCCTGGCTTTCAAACTTGGAAAAGTTTGATAGCAGTGCTCCCTTAGCTTGCTGCAGAAGATCCCTTTTGCTAAATTAAGGCACTAAATAGCATTGTTGACCTATTCTTTTTGCAGGATGCCTGGCATGGTGCAAAATCATTTCCTGGAATAATCTGTTCAACAAGACTCCACAGCTGCTGTGCACACGTAAGGATAAACCATGAGCTGGTACTTGTGCAATCCCTGACATTTGCTCTTGAGCTGATTTGTATTGTCAGTGTAAATATAAAGGTGAGCAGGTTCTGGGAGGTACAATGCAAAGTCAGCACCGTTGACACCAGAGCAGGCAGCATTGGCCCATGGTAGGCAGTAAATGTGCATTTCAGCACAACTCCTGCTGGAAAGAGAGGAATGCAACCATCAGTCCCTGGCTTCTGGCTAACTAAACACAAAATACTTGTCAACCAAAAAGCCAACAAAATCAATCCTGTTTTTAAGTGGCTGCCAAACCTGACATAGCCAAAACATCAAGCAGGTGAAAGATGCTGCATTTTCCCCTGCAAATTTCTGCTTGCAGAGAGCACTTGGCCACAGATTTCCCCAGATTAACAAGGTCAGCAGGTCCCATCGAAGAGCAGCCTTTGCTCTGCAGTTGCAGCCCAACACCTGTCAGCTGAATCAGCTGGATTTGAAACCTCACCAAACCCACCCTCATCATCTGGGAGCAGGCAGCCCAACTTGAGATCAGGCTGGGCTCATTCAGAGCCCAAGGCTGATTGATAAATGTCCTTCCTTGTCCTGGCACCAACGCTGAAGAAACACAGCACGTTGCTGGTATGTCACAGGTCTGCTCTAAGGGCCCTCTGTTACTGCCACCACCGTGGGAGGTGACAACAGTGGCCAGGAGAACCAGGGAACCTCAGCAGCAGAGCCCCCTGCCACACCTGCCATGGAGCTCTGGCCAGGTAGCATCATGGTGAGGCTGGAATTGGGGTTCTCATGGCAAAGCATCTGGGGTGAAATGACCTCACTGGAGACTTAGCACAGGATTTCTGGATGACGGGGTAAAGCTGGTTGTAATGCTATTTGTCTTACAGGACCTGAGCATCGATGGTTGCAGGATCTCTTCCTTCCCCTTCTCCCCTTCAGGGAATTTGAATGTTGTTTAAGTCATCAACAAAAGTACGATTTCACTAATTCCCAGTTGATTGTGTCACAGGAGTCTTGCACACACATGCACACAGAGCAGCATCTTCTCCAGAGAGATCTAGAGCAAAGGTTTTGGGGCTATGAGAAGGTTTGGGTGGCATCTTGTGATGGCTTCAGCACTGGTTGCTGCAGTCACAGAATCACACAACAGTTTGAGTTGGAAAGGACCCAGAAGGATCATCAAGTCCCACTCTTAAATGAACGGCCCATATAGGGATCGAGTCTGTGACCTTGATAGTGCCATCTCTAACCAAGGGAGCTAATCTCAATTCTGCTCAACTCTCTTATAAATTCTGTTCATCCTTATAAATGCTCTCATAATAAACATAGTCCCCTCATCCCATGGCAAAGACAAATAATGCTTCTAAAATAACCTTAAATGCAGCAGGCTGAATGTGGCTGGGCTGCCTGGCACTTTTGCAGTCCCTTATGCAACAGGACAATGCTCTTGCTTCAATCTTTTGATTGACACTGGAAGGTTGAAAACACAAAGAGGAAACGGACATTTCATTTTTTTTCACCCCTGCTTGGAAAGACTGGAGATGAAGACTTCATCTCACCCATCTTCATTTCCCATGAAAGCCAAGTCAAAGGACTTTCCCACAGCTGTCATTTTGAAATCAGACCAAGTCAACAAGCAAAGAGCCGTGCAGCCAGTTCTGCTCTCATCCCTGGGATTGCCCATGGGTGTGGAACAGAGATATTTTCCTCCCTAGATCCAGCTGCCATGGCTCTCCCTGGACAGCAGGACATGAAGTCATCAGTCCATACAGCAGGTTCTTCACAGTACAGTATCCATACAAGCTTCACATGGACATCTCTAGTCCTCCAGTGCCTGTCAATTCATTAACTTTTCTTGTTTTAAGCAATGAGAAAATGGTGGGATTTGTTGGGTTTTTCCTAAGAGGTAACACTAAATCGTGTTCCATATTGTTAAGCTGATTTTTAATTGTCTGGGAGATACTGAGAAGAATTTCTATGGTATTTTGTGGTTTAAGGTTGAAAAGTGCTCCTGTCTTGAAATATTTTGTCTAAGCTTCTTTGTCTAACTAGATCAGTAAACTAATGTGTGACCCAAACATAATGACTTCATTTTTAAATCAATAAACTTCAAAGGAACATGTTCATGGCAGACTACAAATCTGTCCTAGAATATTCTCTGAGATACTCTGCATCAGGAAACATATAAATATTCATTAGCAGTTTTTATTTATCTTCAAAACAGTACAGTTACGAAAAAACAAATCAAACAGAAGTCTAAAAATCCTTTGTGTTCAGCCAAGTCTACTTGGGAAATGATTAGTATTACTGCAGTTGTACAGAGTAGACAGGGCTATTAATTAAGACATATTGGCTTGCTCTGGTGCACTCTCTCCTCAGCAGAAGATCTGTCAAGTTATTGTGGTTTGAACAAAAGTTTTCTCTACATACCATTTCTCATGTTTTCTAAAATAAAAACAACTCGAGGTCTTCATGCTTTCAAATTTCTCATGGCTCTATTCACTGAAAGCAATGTCAAAAATCCTACCCACCACAATTCTAATAGACTCAATTTAGAAATGTATTTGCTACAATTCAAAAGTATCTTCCTGCTCTCTCAGTAAATAACCCCATAATTTGTTTTATGGGCCTTCGAGTCTGGGAACAACTGCCAGCAGTCTGTGCTTTGTGGAACAACAATCTTCTGGAGATTTGTGTTTGATTCGCCACAGAAATGAAATCTAACCTCCTAAGAGGGGAACAATGACCCAATAGTCTTGTACGAGGCTGAGAATTAGGGCAGAGGAATTCAGTTTTGCCATAATATCAAGCTTCTTGTGTGATCTTGGACAACATCCTTGTGAAGGTCTACGCTGCTCTGCCTGGGAAGCAGCATGACTGTGATGAATTGGTGTATCTGGAGCTTCATGTCACTGGTCTGTTCCTGGGTCCTGAGCCAGGTCCAAACAAGCCATGCTGGTATCTCCACACTGATCTGCTTTGTAACCCTGGGAGCATCTGTGGTCATAGACCCAAGAAGTCCAGAAAATGAGCTTTGATTCCTGTGACACTAGCTTCAGCAATTGCTGCGGTAGCTCATATGTCTCTATAGACCCTTAATTCTCCTGTAGCATTTTATTCTTAATTTTAAAATGGCAATGATAGTGGTGAGTGGTGAGGAGAGCCTGGCCACCCTCTTCTGGGGATAACCAGAGTTCAGTGAGCTGGAGCATTCATCTTGAGGACCAGAGGGTGTCCTCTGATGTCTTCTCTTTACTGAGACAGGTGTAGCCATTCTCTTAATTGAAGGACTAATTTGCTTTTTAAATAATGGACCTGTGGTGAGTAATGTGACCTGAAATTGTGCTGACTGAATAAATGGCCTGTGAATATGTCACAATAGCAGAGTGCTGATGTCTAACAGAAGGAAAACGGTATTTTCCCTAAACTAAACTACTAAAAAATATAAGAAAATTTGATCCAGACTTCAATAAAAGGCAGTGCACAAGATATTTCTTCTGTTTCTGGAGCTAATTTTGCCAGTAGTTGCTCAAAATAGAACTCATACTGATTCCTGATCTTCCTCAAGTTCCGACCAAAGTGATGCTCTTATAAGATCTTTGTGTTTCTTTCTCCTATTGAGATTAGGATCTGCCTTCTTCTAGATTTTGTGAGTGTCCCTACCTCAAAGAACTCACAGAGGAAACATACAAAGCAATAAAAACAGTATATTGAAGACACAGTAATGAAGATCATAAAGGAAGAGGGGCAACTATGAGAAGTGAAATGGCTACTGTCACAGCACACCAACTCTGCAGAGAGCAAGTTCCATTGTTTATGTCCTACAGTAGGCACAGCCACTTGAACATTGCATGAAGGTGCTCTGAGATAAGCACAGCAACTCTTCTACCCCCCACACACTCAACACACAGTCCAAGACTGCAGACTGCACTGGCATGAGCCTCTTTTTGCAACTTCTATTAAAACTGGCCTTTCTAAAAAATACTTCCACAGGGAAACTTCAGAGATAATACTTTGTCTGAAAAAACCATCAAATGCCTTGTGGAGGTGGGTTTTTTCATTCCTCCCTGAAAGTTAAGAAGAACATTTCGGTGTCAATGGCAAATTTCAAAACATTTAATTGATACACTTATCTTTTCTCTGACAAGTAGACATTACTGGATTCAGCCCAAATCCCTGTGTCCAGCAAAGCCTGAATTATCATCAGCAACCTGACACGACTATCTATTGTTTAAGTTCTGACATGCTTAGCTGGAGATACATTTTCTTCTTTTTACAGCTATTATAGTTCCTCACTTTGTTTTATTTTTCAACTCTCCTTTTTCCACAACTCCTTCAATTTTTTTCCTTCATTCAGGTTCTCTGTAAGAGATTCTCATGCCCTGCACTAGGAGTACATACACAAAAGTGTTATACTTTCAGCTTCTCAGAGTCTGCTTCTGAGCCTGGAAGTTCCCTCTGCAAGACAGGTCATCTCTGAATTCAAAAGCTTTAGAGTAGATTGATGCTGTCAAATACTCCATGGAAAAGCCTATGTCTATTCCAATTAAGATATGTAGTCTTCATACACCATCCAGCAAACGGAGCAAGTTTTGATCTTTGAATTTACCAAAAGGCTCTTGGCAAACATTAGGGGACTGTCTGTGCTGAAGTAATGTAAAACTCTTCTACTTCAGTGGATTTGGGGTCAAGCTGTCAAAGCAAAGCAATCATGTGGAGCCTACTACAGAGCTTCCTACAGTGAGCAGCTCGTTGGTTTCTTCATGAGTCTTCTGGCTGAGATGTTGGTGCTAAAATTTGTGCACACACACAAACCAGTGATTTGAAATAATGAAAGCACTTAAAATTCCTTTGGATGGTAATATTATGAAGAGTACACAAATGAAGACAGAGGATGGGAAGGAAATAAAAGCAGAGGAAGGTGTTGTGTGTTGAGGAAGGTCACGGGAAAGGCTGGTACTAAGACTCAGAACACAAAGCAGATGTTCTGGCTGTGGTTTTTGTTACAAGAAAAGACTGCCTCTCTTATCATAGGGATCCCTAGCATAATGCTGCAATAACTGCTGCAGAGATCCTGCAAACACAAGCAGCAGCCAGCCACCTTCTCCAGAACATAAACTTTGAGAAATTTTGGCAGGTATCAAATGATCTCCTCCCCAGAACTCAGCATCAGCATACAGTTGTGACATATGCAACATCACGGCATTGTATCAGCAATACCTGGAAATGCCTTTTGAAAAAATCTCTTGCATTAGATGGCACATTCAGATGCAAACAACTTAAAAAACATTAACAGCAAAGGTAATAGCTATAGAGTCACCCCTGATGGACTGGCCATTTCTATCTGAAAATTCCTGCAGGGAATGTTTTTCCTTCAATTCCTGTTTAAAAATCAAAGAACTTTTTCTTCATTATTTTCTCACATTATACAAAGTATCCTAATCACTTAATCTATTCTGTGTTGCATGATGAATGTAATGTGAACAATATACAATTTACAAAATTTATGCCCATATTGATACCAAAAGAAAACCTGAGACTGCAACACAGTACTGCGGTTTTATTATTATACTGTAAGTACAGTTTCAAACATAATAGGATTTATTCATAGCATATTTACTCCACTGAAGAGAGCATAAATATGTAAATATCTAAGGCTTAAACTGGGAATTGCCTACTGCTGCTTTCAAGTCATGCAACACTCTCTGCACTCTAAATACAGGCTGACAGCAGGAACGGCAGAACTGCACTTCCAAGGAAAGTATTACAGAAGGATCAACCTTGCACAGCATTACCTTCCTCCTGACTTCTAATACAGAATGACAGTGGACACACAGTTGTAGCTTTCACACTACTTTAATGGAACAACTACAGAGAGAGAGCGAGAGAGCACACATTGCTTATTGGGGCAGCTCCTGCTGGAGTGTGATTTCAATGAAGAAAAATCCCTTTTTATAGGATACCATTCAAATGTACTAAGCAAAATAATTTCATATTGACATACATGTAAGTGAAAGGGTGTTGAATTTGTTCCCAGGTTGTCAGGTAAGAAGACAGCAGAAGTGCCTGCGAGCAACACTCGGACAAAATCTTTTTCTGAGTGAAATAAACATGAAGAATGTGGTGGGAAAGTTATTCTGCTGAAGCCAGTGGATGCAGCTTCATTGGCTTCTCTGGAGTATGAGGCAGCAGAGACCTGTTTCAAAGACTTGCAGGCATGAGAGGTTACAGCAATGTGAAGGAAGTCCATGTGGGGTATATTAAAGTGAAGGGACCCTGTTTATAGCTTTCTCAGAGGCAGAAAGCTCAACCAGTTTTCGAAGTTGCTAATGAATAAGTAAAAGGACATAGAAGAATTGCTCATGGGGCAATTACTGGGGGGTAGTTGGAGAAACAGACAACAAAACCAGCTTCACAGCTGGAATTTCAGATCTAAGTAAATACATGAGTGATTGTCTTTAGCCGTGTACATATTTTAATTCACACCTTTCCACTCACTTATTGCCTCTGTGTCAGATAGCTTTTAAGAATGGGAATCAATAGCCCATAAAAGGTGTCATATTGTCAACAATGGAAATGAAATCCCCTTGTTCCTGAACAAACAGGCTCAAAACAGCACTAAAAACTTCTGCTCACCGCTGAGGCAATTTGCCTCTTGTGTAACCTGGAGGGTATCTCTCATTATAATTGCTACTCGGTCCTGGCTTGAATTGCTCCAAGCTCTTCTAATACAATCTGATCCCTTCAGACTCTGCTTTACTGCCCTTGTTCAAGCATGAAGAATTCAAGCTGGAACAGGTGCAGAGCAGGATGATTAACAATCTGGGGAACAGGGGGTCTTTCACAAGCAGAGCTGCCAACGCTATCAATTTATGTGGTAGACAACTGCTTTGGGCAGTAACCTACTGGATTTCCAGTATGTGGCAGCTTAGGTCCTTGGATGCCTGGAAATTCAGGAGAATTTCACAGAGCACACACAAGGCAACTTGAGGTGGAACGAACAGTGAGTCTGATACGTCCCTGGTCCCAGAAGGGGCACAGAGTCCATTGGTGGTTGTCACTTCTGGACCGGCAAGGACAGAGTGGTCCAAGGAGGGCTCTGTGGTAAAGGCTGACTGATGTCCAGGCTTACATGGAATGAAAACACTGGGAAGGAAGAAATGTCACTTTGCTAAAAGAAAGTATCAGCATGGAGGAAAGAACAAGTATGGACTGGCCAGGGATACAGTCATACTGCAAACTGGAAGGTGCCAGGTAATTATGAGTGTACGGATGTTGCACAACAGCCTTCCTCTAAGGGAGAGGGAGCCAACAGCCCAGCTACTCCTAAAAAGAGCTTGAGCCATTATGAAATGATTCTATTTAGAAAGTGTCTGTAACATTAGGGATTAAATCAGCTAAATCCAAAGATCCTGTCCTGTTTTCCACCATATGCAATGGCCTTTATGTGTGCCTTTCTCATAAAAAACATATGCTCCTCTCTCCTTTCGCTGGAATTTCCTCTGTGTTTTTCTCTACTGAGCATTAGCATTAGTATTGCTTTGTGTCTTCCAGTGTGTTCATCGTATTCCAAGTGCCAGTTCTTCGCAGCAGCCTCACTTTCTTTATGTTTTCTGTTTACATGTCTTCACATATGTAAAGGACTAAAGAATTAGGCACTATTTAGCTAAGCTGACAACAGGGTCATTAAAAGAACTGTCTTGAAATAATTTTTCCTTCATTTTTGTCTACTATCACAATTTTTTCTAAACTTCACAACATAATCACAATTACAAGCCTCTGAAATCATCACTGAATGAATCTTTTTTATGACCATGGGACCATAAAGTGACTGGAAAATCTCCTGGAAATCAGAGGCTGAATTTCTACTTCATCTTAGAGCTGGTACATTGTGAATAAAAATGACAGAAATTCTATTAATTTCACACAGTGAAGGCCACTGGTAACATTCTTCCCTACTACAACCTCCCTTACAAAAATCCATCTGAATCTTTAATACTAGGTCATGAAGAAAAAACAACCTAGAACTTAAAAAATAAGGTCTTTTCAATGAAAGATTTAAAAGCAGAAGGCACCTTATATACCTTTTTCTTATCTTTCAGATAAAGACCTCTTGGGTAAGCTTGGTAAATCCTTATCTGCCAGATAAAGGACCACTATGATGGGCCTTATCGCTTAATTAAATCCTAGTACTATGTACAATGAAGTCAATAATTTGTTATACAAGATAGCACTTCAACCTGTGCATTGGATAATGCATCTTTATTGGTTCCCTGTGCCTCAGCCCACTGTAATGGGTCATGTTCCATAACCTGCTCCGGGGTTGCCAGGAATTCATTACAAAAAGGGACCCAGCTTAATGTGGACAGGCTGCAATAAATAAATCTGTTGGATCAACTAGATAAATTAAAGTCCCCAAATCAAACTGATTTGATACAAAAGCCCTAATTATATCATTCTTCCTTGTAAGGAATTTAGCTGAATGTAAAAAAATTGTGGATTTTGGACCAAATAAAATATTGGTTTTGCCAATGACTGTACTGGAAAAACAGTATAACCAATGTTAATGTTAGAAGGTGTTGCAAAACCTGTGGACCAAACGTAGGTACTGATAAAAACACATGATAAGGTCTAAATCCTGACTATCCTTGTGCTCCTTAAGGCTCTCATCACTCATTGCATTTGAATCCACACATATCAGGATGAAAAGAGAAACTGGTCAATAAAAGCTATAGCAACTATCACCACATATCATACTGGCAAGGTCTTCCTGAATGTAAACCCAGTTCAAATGATTCTGTTTTCTACACAAACATATTTGCATAAAGCAGTCTAATACTTGCAATGCTTCATCTCACTAATTGGCTTATTAGTAATGTGCTAGAGTGATCTGCTCCTGAGTCGTTTGGCAACAACACTTTTGTACATATGGAAAACCCATAAAATCAGGTGCATTGCATCTCAGTCTTTGAAGGACCCACTTTAGCCTAAACCTATTACCCATTAGGCCCAGCAAACAGAAATTGCTTGGTTCTATAATAATGCACTGAAGCTCCCCAAGCCAGGAGTCCCTGGTAAATGTGGAAAACATTGGACTCAAGATATGCTACCAGCACTAATCTTGCTCAATACTATAAAAATAGAGATTCCATGGCTGGGATTTATTTCTCCTCACTTTGACCAAGAGAGGCCTCCCACAGCTGAGAGCCACCATTCAACCCATCTAATGTAACTAAGTGAAGGAGCTTACACAATGAGCTTAGCTCTGACCTTTACACAACCAGAGGTAGAGAACATTTATCCTCCCCTTAGAAAGAAGCCCTGAGGAGCATCTGAGCATGGAGCTGTACCAGTGCTACAAGGCAAGATGTCTGTTCACGAAGGATGGGACATTAAAATTGTAAGGTGCTCAGTAAAACAAAAGGTCCAGAGGATGACATGGTTCATGCTGAAGATGCTGAAAGCTTTGGAGTGCTCAGACCTGCACTCTCAACGTTAAGCAGAGACAACTCCTAGCCACTGGGATAAACCATAAACTCACTCTAGATTATGCCACTCCAAAGCACCCCCATTAGAATTATTCTGTAAATTTAGCATCTCCACGCATTTACAGGGTTTATTGGTATCACATTCTGCTTTCATAAAGCTGAGGGTGCAAAACTGCTTCCAGGAACCACTGGTATTGACACAGGCTAAATATGCTCTAAGTTGCTCGAGCTGTGTGCAGGAGTTCCTGGATTTCACAGCTGGCTACTTCTAGCAAATTGTACTCCTTTCTGTGCATAGTCCCAGAGGATTTACCCATAAATGCATAGAGCTAGTTCTTCCATGTCTGGCAAACTCTTCTTGTATGCTTGCCAAGTTTTAAAGGGCAAGGAATCAAGAGCTGATAATTTATGCCAGAAACCTACAATGATCCAAACTCACCCCTCGTGTAACTCTGGTAAAGACAGCAGAGTTCCAGGGGAGAAGTTGTTGGCTTAGCAAAGCAATTTTTCACTGACATTTGAGGAATACACAGTATCAATTAAAGCAGAGCTAATTATTGCTACTATTATTTGCATTGCAGTAGTTCCCAGAGGCTTTTAACGGGATTATAGCCTTCTGGCACCAGGAGTTCTTAGGAACATGAGCTCGTATCTGGAAGTTCGTACAGGATTGCTGACATTTGGTACCTGTGCACAATGTTCAGTGGGGTTCCACAGAGCACCGTGTTTTGTTCACAGGTATGGGACACAGGATTCTGAGCCACAGGAGCTCCTTGTGATGCCCTGAGGTTTGCCTAGAGCCATCACATGTCCTGCTCTTTTACAGCCTGGCTTGTGTCCAGAGAAAGCAAGCTCTTCCCAAAGCTCAGCATTTGGGCAAGGCCAACAGCGTTGTACATTGGCTCCTTGACAGGAAGTCTTGGGAAACACTCCTAACCTCTATTTATTCTGATGTGTTTATCATGGGGTACCACTCCCTTTACCTAGGAATGGGGAATCTTAGACATTATCCACTACATTGAGTCATTCTTGAAAGGAAAGACTGCCCAGAATTTGTCAACTTCACTCTGATTCATGTGCTGTCCCTGACACCAGCTGGGATCCTGGTGAAATGAAGAAAAGCTCAGTAAGATTTCCAGCATCCAGACTGAAAAAAAACCCAACCAACTAAAATAAACCCCAGTAAAACATTTAACACTTGGATTTCCTTGGTGTTTCTTGATTTCTTTTCACTAGATTCCTAAAATATATTGCAAACACTGGGATCCAGAGCACTACCCAGGCTTCTGAGTGATGATTGCTGTTCAGAACCGTAAGTACAGCCCAAACCTCCCTGCAGGCAGCTGGAGCTGGTAAAAAATTTTATATTTTACACTACAAAAGGTATGTGTTCTGATGAGACTTTGATCTTTGGTGGTTGACCAGCTTTCTAGGGACTCCACACGTGACACATCAATAACACACTTGGCACATTGCTTGTTTAGGCCATTTCTCAGCTCACAAGTTCTCCTGTTTTCCACCCTCGCAGCTGCTTAAGGGGTCCCAGGGTCACATTGCTTGGAAGAAATTACAAATGAAATAAGATGCATCAAGTGGATTGCAGACTACAAGGCAGATAAGCTGCAACAAGGGGATAAATACGTATCAAGAATGCAGGGGGAAAGAGAAATAAAAATTACAGTGAAACCAAAATTGTATACACATGAACATTGTCCACAGCCCTGAAACCACAGTTAGTCATGGGGCTGTAACACACTCAGAAATGACTCTGTTCAAAGTTTATCACCAGTGTTTTTCATATACTTAGTTTTAATACTCATACTGTTTTCTTTCTTTAAGTAAGACATTTATTAGTTTTTAAATCTGCAATTTCCTAATCTGCCTCTGCCCTTCCAGGGGATTGGCTCAAAGGGAAAGCACCTTTCACCTGTGTCTCTCTTTCAAGAGGTACTCCTGCCTCCTATGATTGCTATCACTGCCAACAGGTCATAGATCTGGCCCAGTGACACCTACAAGAGAGCAATTTTGCTTTTGCACCCTTCATTGTACACTTTAAATCCAGAATTTCCTGTCAGGTGTGACAGAACATTTGCTGCATCACAGGATATTGCTGAAATAGCCCAGGAAGTGTTTAGTGTCTGGTTTGGAGGACTTCACTCAAAGACAGGCTTAATGTTGGATGGAAGATGGTGCCCTGGAGTGAGGTGTCAATGAGAGGTTTAGCACGAGGAGGTTATGAGCCAAAACCATGACTGGATCACGCCTCTGGGCCAGCCTGCCATGCTGTGAAAAATCAGTCTGGTTTTGCCAGACTGGAAAGCAAGCTCAAAAAGAGGTAACTGTGGTTAAAAAGTAAGTCAAAAGTATATTTTGTCGATGGAATTAGGATTTATTGTTGATAACACTGTTCTAAACACCCTCATATTAATTCCAAGTGTTTCATGGAATTAAACTTGGAAGGTTGCTCTACTGGATTTCTGAGTGATTCTTAACCATTCAAGAGGTTTATTCAAATGATTTAAATATAAAATGATTTAAAAAAAGATTATGTTTGCTCCAGAAATAAGTTACAATTGATTTTGAAAAGAAAATGTAAACATCCAAACTCATTGTAAATAAAACTGATAATGACTATTACTGTGGAAATAGGTTTATGGAGAGAAGTTAGAACACAAGAATTTTTACTGAAAGGTTTAAAAGAAGAAAGCTGAGGCAGGAAATGCAAAGCAACCTGCTCCAGCAATGCAGTGAGTGCAGAACCAGGATCTTGAGTTCTCTGTCATTTACTTAATCCCCTTGCAAGACAATCTGTTGCATTCCTGACCACAACAGGATTTGCTTGGTAAAGATGCACAGGCAAATATGTTATTTATGCAGAACTTACAAAAATATTTTTTAAACTGATGATGATTAGTTCACATAATTTTAATTCATGGGTTCCAGAAGCTATATGCTAACTTACTGAAAAGACATGAGCACATCTGCATTTTATAGCACAGAGTAGGTGGTACAGAGAAAAAGGGTTTTTTAAATACAGAATCCAAAGCAAGTACAGTTCCTGAAACATGAAAATTTATAGAAAGTTCTGAGTGAAGGTGAGTAGAGTCACCATACCTGTCTCTGTCATTATCATTTAGGTCTCTGTTCTGCACCTGCTGAAGTTTGGACACCTGGGAATGACAACTTTTTCTATACCAGAGCTGTGCAAAGTGGCTGGAGTGTTTGCATATTAGCCAAATAGTAGTTAAATGTCCTGTTATTCCTCTTTAACATTGGACTGGTTTGTTAAGAAAATGGTAAATTGGTTTCTGTTTGGACTGTCAGCCAAAAAACTTTGCTATTAAAATGAGAAAAAATATAGAGCATAAAATATCTGTAAATGCACTCTTCTACACATCTGAATTCCAAAAAGCTGCCCATTGTTAACACTGTTTATGTTTAACAATTTCCCAGCACCAAACAAAAGGGGTACAGAGAATTTTGAAGAGAGCTATGAATTGTAACAGGGTGCAGCTGAGCATGGCTGAGTGTTGCCCCACATAGCCTTTAAAGGGTCCAGAAAACTCCTTTCCCTGCCAGGAAACCCTTTTGTATTGCAAACCAGCTTCAGGAAAGAAAGATCAATACCAAGAAGCAATTGGTGAACTCCTGCCCCCCCACTGAAATCACGGTGCGTTTTTACCATTGGTAGTTGCAGTATTCACTTATCACCCGATGTCAGGCAATCAGAGCTGGACTGATGGACCACACATTAAATTATCAGCAAGCATCACCTACTGTGGCCTGCTTCCCAAGTTACAGACAGAATTCGGCCGAGTTCCTAGGAATACATAAAGAATAAACCTCCAGGTGTATGGTTGTGAAGAAAACCTGAAAAATGAGATCAAATGCAATGTAGAAACAAGTCTGCAGGGAGCACAGAACAAAGTGACATGAGAACTTCCCTATTCTCATAGCGAGGGTTTAATCAGATAACGCTGATAATTTAAATACTAACATTGTTAATTATTTCCACGAGGACTTGTCCACCTGGGAAAGTTTTGCCGTTTACTTGAACTAGTCTTGTTATAGTAGGCTCCGTTAAAACTGTTTTAGATCAGATTTGGTTTCCCTACAAGTAGTATAACCTAGAAGTTTGTTTTATATCATGGCATAATTTTATATTGCATTTAACCTGGCCTATGCAGAAGCCTGCATTCCCCTGTTAAAACTTGGAGAAGTCAGGAAGGGAACTCCAAAGGAAAACTTTTTGGTAATTACTTCACTGCAGGATCAGTGATCCAAACGGATATACTCAGCAGCCACTCCGTGTCCTTTGAAAAGGAAAGAGGAGCAAGCAGCCAGGAGGGAAGTGCTTGAAGGGCCAGCAAGAAAGGAGCCACAGCTTGCAGTGAACTAACCCGAGCGTGCTGTAACACTGACCCCGTAAAGTGAGAACTCGGGTGAGGTCTGAGTGCAGAAGCAAGAACCACATGGTCTGAACTTCTTTAGGTCAATTTATACATGGGTTAATTTCCCTGCATGCTAAGCCTTGAAAGGTGGAGGACCACAGATTTAAGACAGGCTGACCCATCCCCTTCATGGTGTATTTAATTCATGAAGTTTTTTTGTCACGCGACAGGCAGCTGAACTCGATGGTTCAAGCTGGACCTGTGACTCCTGAAGCCTCAGTACAGTCCCATGTGTCCAGTTGTGGGACCCTCCATTCAGGAAGGACATTGAGGCGCTGGAGAGGGTCCACAGAACGGAGCCGGTGGAGGTCTGGAGCACAAGTCTGATGAGGAGCAGCTGAGGGAGCCGCGGGCGTTCAGCATGGAGAAAAGGAGACTCAGGGGAGACCTGATCACTCTTTACAACCCCCTGAAAGGAAGCTGCAGCCAGGGGGGAGTCGGGCTCATCTCTAAAGCAATCTGCAATAGCGCAAGAGGAGACAGTCTTAAGCTGCACCAGAGCAAGTTTATATCGGACAAAAAGCGCCATTAGAGATTGAAATGGACTTCCTAGGGTGGTGGAGAAGTCACCGTTCCTGGAAGCCTTCAAGGGAAGACTGGACGTGGCACTCAGGGCCGTGGTGTAATTGGTATGCTGGTGTTCCGTCATGGGTTGGACTCGATGATCTCAGAGGTCTTTCCCAACCTAACCTAGTCCGTGATTCAGTGTGAGCCGCGCATTTCAGAGGTGGTACGAGGAGTCACCCACATCCGCAAGAGACGTCCACAGGCCCCCACCAGGAAGTTTCTCCCTCCCATTCCCGCTGTTTGTCCAGGCCAGGGACGCTGCACTGGCACCGGCACCACCTCGGGTACCACCTCGCCCACCCCTTCCGCAGCCGGGACGCCGAGCACCACCCGCGCCCCGCCCGACCGCCATTCCGCCCTCACGCCGCCCCCGCGCACGCGCCCTGCCCACCCCGCCGCCGCGCACGCGCACCGCCCGCCCGCCCCGCGCAGGCGCGAGAGGCGCCGGTGTGGCCAACCAGCGGCGCGCGCCGCCCGCCCGCCCCCACCGCGGAGGAGGGACCGAGGTCCGCCGCCGTCCCAGGATGCAGCGCGGCGGCGACAGCGGTGGCGGCCGCCATGTTGTGCTAGTTTGTTGTTCTCCGGCGGCGGGAGCGGGGCCCGCCGGGCGCTGAATCCGAGCCCTTCCCGGCCCGTTGCCCGTGTCCTTCACCGCGGCACCGGCACCCGCCGCTCCGGCGGGCGGCACCGCGGCGCTGCCGCGACCCGCCGCCGCCGCCTGGGCCGGGCGAAGAGTCATGGCTGCCGCGCTGGGAGGAGGCGCAGGTTGGTGCTCGGGGGCCGCGCCCGTGGCAGCGGGGCCGGCTGGGGCGGTGCGGCCGGCGGAGCGCGGGGAGCCGCGGGCTCCTGCGGGGCCTCTTGGGGCGGAGGCGCTGCCGTTGCTGCGAGCCTGGCCGGGAGCGGCTCGTCCCGCGTGGTCGGGGGCCGGGGGAGCGCGGATCGCGGGGTGGGGGAGCTGCCCTGGCACCGCAGAGTCCCGGGAGCGCCGCCCCGGGTCCTGGCGGTCGGCGTTGTGCGGCGGTGGGAGGAAGGTGCTGTGCCCGCTCGGCCGGGGCAAGGCCCGGAGGGACAGCGGCCTCGCCGTGAGTACGGGGCCTTCGGGGGACGTGGGTGTGTTTTATTGAAAGGCATTCACAGAATTACAGGGTAATTTAGTTTGGAAAACATCTCTGAGACCATCTAGTTCAACCTGTGACCGAACGCCACCGTATCAACTGAACCGTGGTTCGAAGTGCCATGTCCAGTCTTTTCTTAAACGCCCCTAGGGATGGTGGGTATTTTTTTCACGTAGTTTTTACAGATACATGTGTATGGCTTGAGTAACGCGTCTTTAATCTGTAGTGTAGTTATAACTTATTTCACAGACTGTCCACAAGTAGAAGATCTCACTTGAAAAGTGGGAAATGAAGTCAGTGTTTGACTCCAAGACTCTCAGGTGTTTGTTCCACTGTGCTTCTGCATGACTACAGACACCTCTACACGCAGCATTTTAATAGACAGCTCAAAACCCTCTGTAGTTCTGATTAAGCAAACATTGAAGTGAGAATATTTTTTTGGGTGATTAGAAGAAAGTCTTTCAGGGGTCTCTCCGGAGTGTTCAGGAGAGATACAGTTAAGAGCAAGCATGTTTTTCTGTGCATGCTTTCGTTAGGACTAACAGTTTTTGATAAAGACTGATCAGAGTGGTCAGTTGACCCACTTGCCCTTGTCTGTACAAAGGTTTTTGGTCATTTAGTCTCTGTAAGTTGTTGTCGAGGAGGAGAGGAGTGGCTGGTTCAGTGCTTACTCAGCTGAGTGGTCTCACTGTGCTCCGTGGTTGATTTGATGGGTAGAAAGACACATAAACATAATTACATTTTTGTGGTAGGTCTTGCCATACATAAAGGTAAATGTTACAAAGAAATTCCCAAATTTAGGAGTTGAGTTTGGGAAGAAGGCTAGGAAGGACAGCACTACTGGTAAAACAGCAAATATTTTTAATACCTTGAGCATTGTTACAATAGTATTAAATATACTGCAATATTAGAGTCACTCTCCAAAAATCTTTATGCTAATTTCTGTGGTTTGGATCTGTGATGTGGAAGTAAGGTTGCCATTCAGATAATAGGTGGAAGTTTTTGTGGTATTATGAGGATAGAGCAATTTAAAGAAAGTGTCACTTTTGAAGCTTTTTGGTTCTTGTGTTTAAAACTGCTTCAAGTTGAATGAATGTGCTTTCATGTCCAAGGGCGTGTGCTGCAGCAGACAACCTTCAACAAAGTGGTGCAACAGCAATTTCAAGGCTGATTTTTGTTGTTGTTGTGGAGTTCCATTTGTGTCCAAGGGTGAATTGGGATCCCTTTGTTCTAAATGGGCAGAAGCAGTTGCTTGTTCAGCTCACTGTGCTCCTCAGTAAATGGTGGCCACGTAAATAGGATCCCTGCCCCATATAGACAGTGTTTGTTTAGTCTTGGTGATCACTGTGCAAGGCTTGCTGAATGGAGGAACCCACAGGTCACGTACATGTGTCCATGTCACTACTCAGGGAAAATTCCTCGTTGAGGTTGTTAAATACACTTTTAAAGCCTAGAACTTACAGAAATACACAGCTGTTTTTGAAGAGGGACTGCTAGCTAAAGTCAGTAGTGGTAGCATGCAAAAAAAGCTCAGAACTAAGTGGTTTTGGTAATTTAAAGTTTTAACTGTAGAGACTAACGATAGGGATTTAGTTTTTGAAATTTTGGAGTGAGGGAAAGACTTCAAAATACAGATATAACAGCACCCCACTGTTTTCGTACCAAAAAAAGGCTAATGATTTGTAAAATAGTACAAAATAGGTATTGGAAATATAAATTAGTGGTAATTTGATGACATTATAGCATAACAGCTGACAAAATTAGATAGTTTTGGCTTTGAGGATGCAGATTGAAGTTTAAGTCCTCTGTAAGGGTATATTACAGGCATGAGAGTGTAACATGAAGTGACTGTGTTTGCTGAACCTTTAAATGTATTTGATGGAAGGAAGGTGATTTATCTATTGGGCAACATGTATGGACCTGTTGGTCATCTATAATCTGAAAAGCTTTGGGGAAATACTGGCGTGATTCTAAAGATTAAAGCATTCACAAGTACTTTTGTGACCAGATGTGTTGCAAAGCGTTCTAAGGATGAAGGTTAAGGCTCTTTTGGTGTTAAGTTTCACAAACTAGAAAGTTTTGAAGTGGTGGTCTGTGAGGTCTCTGGGAGTAATTCACAATTGCATAATAATTTGCAAATTCTTCAGCTAATCAGCCGGATTCAACCTGCTTTTAGTTCTACAATGGCTGCATATTGAAACATGAAAAGTGGAGGTGGGTGTGTAAAGTGATAAGGGACCTTGAGGGCTCATAGTTGCTCATTGATAAGGCAGTGGTTCCCAAACTTAGTTCCAATTTTACATACAAAAACAGAACCAGAAGAAACACTGAGTTTTGAGTAACATAATCTTAGAGGTTGGGTACAGAGAGGATGGAGGTTTTCTCTTCACAAGGAGCCACGTGGAGAAGACAAAGGACAGTGACAACAAATTGCACTAGGAGAGGCTTCACTTGCTACAAGAAAGACTCTTTTAACCGGGAGAGTAATCAGTCACTGGAAAAATTTCCTCAGGGACATCATGGAACATGATGGAACTGGAGGCTTTCAGGATATGTTAGGGCAGGGTGCTAGATAAATTAACAGTGCTCCCTTTTTCATGGGAGACCAAGTGGTGTTGGAGGTCCCTTCAAATCTGGACTATTGTGTGATTTAATGATCATATAAGGTAGCAACCATTTTGTAAAGATGCTGAATTTTTTTCTTTATATTTACTGCAGTCAGTGTGCAGCTAGATTTTAGACTCATTTAAGGAGAGACGGTTACGGATTAAACAACAAACCATATCCGAAACAAAGCAAGGAGCACCTTTTCATTGTCTGCCATACTGCAGTAAGGGAAAATTACTGTAAATTTTCTTCCTTTCAGGTTAGTGTACTTCTGATGAATGTCAGTGGCTTAGAGGACTTTGGGTGGAGATGTCCTTGGGTTGTGGGCCATGACATGGGATGGGGTGGAGGAGGAATTGGAGAGGGTCCCGTTGACATGCGTGTCCCTTCCTGCTGGAAGTCCTGTACCAGAGTAGCAGAATGGGTGTTTCTTTGCCTCTGAGGCTGTCATCAGCTTCATTTCATTTGAGCATCTATGAGGTTTGCTTTTGCACTCTCTGCAGTGTAAGGGTTCTAAAAGCCTCTTGTGAAGCTGTTGATAAAAAATGCAGAAAAGCTGATACTGCTAACACAGAATGTGTGGTACATTCTGTGTGTTATGGGTCACTCTCCAAGGATGTAGTAAATACTGTCCAGTATAACAAATTCAGTTGAACTTGTGCTTTGGGCTATTCAGCAGTGGCATCCAGGGACTGGATTCTGCATTTGTGCTTTGGTGGTGCACACACTAAAACTCCAAGTCTTAAAGGCCTAGAGAATTTACAGTTCATGAAATAATAGGCTCCGGAGTGTACCAAGAACTAGTGCCCTCCTGTTGTACTTAGTATTGTGCTAAGAACTAGTGCCGAAAAACAATACTACTTCAGTATGCTTGAGGCAGGGAGATGTCCTTTAAACACAGCAAATTTTAATATCCCTGCTTTATTGACAAGGTTTCAGTCTTCTGAATGTTTTCTCTTTTCAGGTCGTCTGAAATAAACACAGCCTTAGTATCAATTGTTTTTACAAAAGCCCAGCCAAACTTTTTTGTACCAAATACTAAACCTCAGATTTTAGGTCACATAGAATTTGTTGTGTAGAATAATTTAGGATTATGGCTGTCAAAGGCTTGACCAAAAATCTCCAAGTTAGTGATGTGATTCATCCTATGTTATGTTGGACAAATGCAGCCTCAGTTTTAACTATAACTTTTGGTTGCTGTGAAAGACACTGGAGAGTTTCTGGAGAATTGCAGTTTCTCATTAGTGTCCAAATCCATTTGGCACCCAGGCTCTTGTGGATTTCATTTAAACTTTCATCCTTCCTTCAGTGTTCAGCATTTGTAAAACAAGGGCTATGGCACTTTTGGTTTTCCAAAGCAAATGTATTTTCTAGTTTTCCATCAGACTTTGAAAGTAGTTATTTTTTTATTTGAAAACAATTCTTTTTAGTTTTTAAATCACTATTATGGCTTGGTTTTGGGGTTAGATGTAGTTTATTAATCAAATAAAAAAGAAGGAAAGGCCCTATTTCTTTCAAGCATTGGTTAGAAAATTTCAATTACAGAAAGCATGGAGTTAGTTCTGACCTTGTGTATTGCTAGTGACTTGCTTTGCATACAATCTCTAAAAAAAGTTGTGTTGAGGAGATAAAAATATTTTCTCTCCTGTAGAACTTATTTTTCTGTGCTCTTTTTTGTTATTAGGAAGCTACTCTCTGTCTATAGTAATAATTTGGAAACGAAACCTGAAATAGACTAATTGAGGAATGTGTTAGGCAATTGTTAGGTTGTTCTAAATACTTAGTCACCGAGTACTTACGGCTTCTATGAGTAATTGTTTACCAATATCAACTCTGCCTGCTGTCGGTTCTTGAACAGATAAACTAAACTGTTTGAGTGTGGTGTATTTGTGCATGATGTGGTAGTAAGACTGAATGTGATTTTTGGGATGGTGTAGAAAGGTTGATTTTTTTGTAGTAAGTGGGTCTGGATTCCTAACTGGCTTAATGAAGTCTTGGGTTTACAGCACAGACTTGGATTCAGAAATTCCTCTTGACCTCGTGGGTTTTTTTTCCCTGCCAAATGCTGTCAGGATTTGTTACCAGAAGTTTTTGTTCAGCTGGTGTTAATACTGCAGTTACATTGCCAGCCTGTGCTACAGGCACAGACATTCCTCATGAACCTGTTATTTTGCACTGCATAGCAAGAGATACCAAATTCAGTTCACTGTTTAGTTGTTTTTACATGGTGTACTCAGGTTCTGAAAATCAAGTTTTTACAATTCCTACATAAAAAGGTTTGTGTAACGTTTAGCAATGAAACACGAAGAAAAATATTTTGTAGAAATATGCTGTTACATAAAAACAATCTGGTAAAATGTTTTTAATCTGGAGTCTTGCTCCTGAAATGCTGTCAAGTTGTCATGTTTAGTGTTTTGTATGGGATAAAGCAAGATGGGCTTGTTATAGTCAATATTATTTGAGGAGTAAAGAAATGGTGTTTTTTCATGTGGTAAATTACTTTTCCCCCTCTAATTTTCTGTTCTTTTTTTCTTTTACTAGCTCCCTTACTTATCATAGAGTCATGTTGGGTTTATTTTTATTTTGCCCCAAAGCAGCAAGGTTTAGTTACTTCATTGAAAGACCTGTTGGGTAAAGATTATGTAGGACTTTCTTATCCTTTGAACTGTAGGCTCACTGTGGCATCTCCATCTTGTTTTGGATAAGGAGAAGTCTTCAGTGCATTTCAGTGCTTAAAACTGCAATAATAAGCTTTGTGTTAATGAAAGTGTAATGCTGAAACAAACCAAAACACAGAATTTTGAAGTGTTCAAGTTAGTTGGACAGTACCTGGTTAATGTTCCAGAAAGCTTTCAGGTGTAGGTCTGGGAGGACTAAAAATGCGGTTGTTGAATGTTTTCCTTTCTCCACAAGTCTTGGCCATGTCATTGCAGTAAAATACTCCATCGTAGCAACAGTTGCTATGTGTGTGACTACCTTTTTAGGCTCTTAGTACCATTTTAAGATGTTAAGAGCTCTGCAGTGTTCTGCTGATTCACCTCCTACGCTTGTGAGACTTGATTGTGAAGCTTAAGGCTTCCATTTTACACAGAAAAATTAGTGAGGATTTTATCGAAGGGGTGTCCACGGAGTTAGAAACTATCATCAGCACTGCCAGGGAAGAAATGAGGCTTGTGTTTTGTGAATTTCTGGTGTGATGATCTATTCTTACTGAACAGGAAAAAAGAAGCCAGTTTGGGCCATATATTATAAAACCAGAACATAAGCTGTATGGAACAACTCGCATCACTGCTGGTGCAGCATCAGGGTAAATATAAATAAGATAGGAACCTTTTTGTGTTGGGTCCAAGTATGTTTGTGTTTATTTGACTTCACAGCTGGCCAGAGCCTTGCATGGCAGGCTGGTCTAACAAATCAGCCGACGTTAGTCCTCCTTTGTAGCGTCCTGAGACTTCATCATCCTGGTGAGCTTTGCCTGGAATTGAGAGGAGGAGCCAGGCCCAGCGCCTCCTGTGTCTTAGCAGCAGTTGTGTATGGCTGTACCCAGACTGCTGGAAGAAATATGGAACTTCTTCCTGCCATGGACAATTTAATGCTTTATAAGCTTATGTTCATGGATTCCCACTGTCCATTTTTTCCTACTGTCTTCCACACAGTAATACTGAGAATTATTTAAAAAAAAAAAAAAAAGGATTAAACTTTGGCTGTTGTTCTTAGTGGTTGTGTACTCTGTAAATGCTGAGTGGTTTTATTTCTGTACAAGTTAATGTTTTACTGGCATTTAACCACCTCTGACACAAACATTGACTTAGAATTTTCTCAAGAAGCAGCTATAAATGTTACACTGATTGTTACTTACTGGTATTTTGCAATGTTATTGTCTAGACAGGTCAAAGAAAAATAAAAGTCTGTGTGGTTTTGGAAATGGAGAGAAAATGATGCCTCATGAGATCTGTTAGGTATCACTTGACATCACATTGCAGGTGCAAGGCCTGAGTCCATTTCAGAGCTGCTGTCTCGTAAATAATGCTGCACAGAATGTTATTTGTAGGTGCGTGAGTGTTGTGACCTCCTTTTCTAAAGAAAAGCTACAACCTGCTCTGGGCTCTGACAGTCCTTAATGTCAAAATGGCATAATTTGTAACGCTCATTGTCAGTGTCAGCTGTCACAGAACAAATAAGCATAAAAAAGAAAAGCTGTCTCCTTCTGTACTGATGATCTTTATATCATGTGTGTTGAGATGGAGAGAGAAGAGATGAGGACAGGGAGGTGAATGTGGAGCAGTTCTTGCAAGCTGTGATCACTGCAGGCAAATGGACCAGTCATTTTTGAGGATTTTGTGTGCATGCTGCTAGAGGGCAATGGAGTTAAAGAGCTTTGCTGGATGTAATTCAGCTTTGAAATTTGGTAGAAGTTGCCCATAAATAAGGAGTAGGATGTTAGAAATTTGGAGGCTGGAAGAGCTGGAGGGTAGAGGTTTGTGATATTGGCTGAGTGATGGGAGTTCAGGTCCACACTAGAAACTTGCCAGGAGCTTGGACCATCCTTTTCTATAGTTCCTTCATTAGCAGCAATAAAAGATTGAAACATTTTTATGGCTGTGAAACTTCAACATCTGGGTTGGAAAAGTCAACCTGGCTGAGAGTTATATCAAAAAGTGTTTCACTGTGCTGTGAGATTGTATGTGAAGAGAAGAAGGGTTTGGTGTGTAATTTTGTGTAGTCCAGATTTAAACCTGGCTGATGTGAGGGTCCATTTCTGGAAGGATTGTGTCCTAAGAGCTCAGATCTTAAGTGCTCTTAGTTTATAATATAAACTAGTATTATCTAGTACTATAAATATCTAGTGCTAAAGAAATATATCTTGCAAGCAGGCATAGCTTAAATAGAATTTACTTTCTTCCTGATGGTGGTCATTGTCTTGAGCTGTGTTAGACAATATGTGGACACTTGTTATTTGGGTTGCTTTACCTTAAAAAAAGCAGTTGCTCTACCTTAAAAGAAATATCTTTGGTGGTGGTTACATCAAGTCAGTGGATTACTGTAGTCCTGCTGTAAGGACACTGTCAGTGTGCATTTATTTGTGCCCTTAAAATGTCAGTGCACTAGGGCAGTCACTGCAGCATGGTTTTAAATGACCATAAAGAGAGCAATGTGGCTTTTTTTTTTTCCCCCCCAAAGATGACAGAATTACTTAATTTGGTGTTCAAGAGGAAGGTGGGAAATATTTGTGTATTTTTTTTTTTTGCTTTCCTATGTGAGTGAAAGAGTAATTGGTATAGGAGGTTGCAGTATGTAGATGTTTGAGCAGAGAAATGTAAAACAACTGTTTTCAGTGGTTTTAGCTCATGTAAATCAGCTAAAATATAAAAGATTAGTTAAAGTATAGACACATCTGTTGATAGTAAAGGGGAGAACCTGATCAAGGAGAATTATTTCTACCATTTCAAAATAAAGGAGTTGCCACACTTAGCTCATGTTGCATCATAATTCATACTGAGCGCTCTTTCTTTCATAGCTATTTATGATTGAAATTTCTGTTTGAATGTTCTTAATATAGCGATGTTGCAAAATCTGGATTTTCTCTTTTTAGTTTCTACCTTTTAAAAGTCACTAACACTGATATTTTGATATGATGAAGTGAGAAATGAATAGGTTTGTCACTGCATATGGGAAATACTCACTTAAGGATACTGGGCTGAGTTTAAAGAACTGAAGACAGATTTGGTTTTGGAGCTTTATTAAAGAAACCAACCAAACAAAAAACCCAGTTGAATAAAGCAGTTGTTCCTTGGCAGTGTACTTGGTCAAAGAGTTGAATGCAGATAGACTCAGGAGGGTGAATGGATTTATGGCATCTTAGTGATCCCAGTTCAAAGTGTCAGACTGCAAGGACTGGATTGCTTGACCTCCTGTATTTTGCAGACCATTGAACTGCAGCAGATTTCCCTCTGTGTTGAGCATAACTTTTGATTGCCCATTTGTTTGATTCTTAGCAAAGTTGTTCAAATGTGTGAAAAGAAAGTGAATCCAGGTGTGCATTCTCTCTTGGGCTGTAGTCAGAGAAGGAGAGAGTGGAGGTTGAGTGTGTGTGAGGATATGTGCTTCCTGTTTCCAGGTGACAAGACATGTCTGAACACGTTCTTTGTATATTCTTGCAGACAAATGGAAGGTTTTATGTTTTTAAGTAGCAAAGTTGCCATTTGCAAACTAAGCTATGCAAGAGGAAGTGGTGGGCTAAATTGGGGTATTGTTTGAGAGAAAATGGAGCAGCAGTTTCTTGGAAGTCAAGTTGAGGTACAGAGTGTAACCTGCTTCAGTGAATTCTGGTGGTTTTACTTTGCCCCAGTTGAGAAGATTGATGGTCCTTCCACCTGACTTTTCTGTGTCGTGTTGCTGGTGCTGACCTGCCCTGCGCTGCAGTTTACTCCTGTTTTCCAAGTGCCTTTGCAGCCTCAGTGTTAGTGGATGAGCTTGTGGCCTCCAAGGCAGCAAAGATTTGGCACATGATGTTACCTTCACCTCCACTGCACCTCAGTTTCATACATTTCTGGGCAGCTGCTGTTTCTGGAATGACCTTCGTTGGCAGAATTTGCCAGTGATTTAGGTCGTGCTGTGTTTCCCTGGGTGATCTTTGTCGCAGCAGTTGAGAAGAGGCAAAGTTGTGTAGTACAGTCTGGGGGGGTGGTTATTGTAGAAGCACGGAGATGTCAGTAGCTAGTGGCTGAGCATGAGCCAGAGGTGTGCCCAGGTGGTCAAGATGGCCATCTTGGTTTGTATGTGTGGTCAGCAGGATGAAGGCCGTGATCACCCCTTTTTGTTCCATACTGGTGAGACCCCACCTCAAATCCTGTGTTCAGTTTTGAGCCTCTCACTGCAAGAAAGACACTGGCGTGCTGGAGTGTGTCCAGAGAGATGCAGGGAAGTTGGTCTGACAAGGTCAGTCAGGCAGGTCTGACAAGGAGCAGCTGAGGGAGCTGGGGGGGTCAGCCTGGAGAAAAGGAGGCTCAGGGGAGCCCTTATCACTCTCTACAACCACCTGAGAGGAGGCTGTAGCCAGGTGGGTCTGTCTCTTCCCCCAGGTAACACGGGACAGGATGAGAGGAAATGGCCTCGGGTTGTGCCAGGGGAGGATTAGATTGGATGTTTGAGAGGATTGTAAAGCTTTGGAACAGGCTTCCCAGGGAAGTGAAGTCATCATCCCTGGAAAGGTTCAAAAATCGTGTGGATGTGGCACTTGAGGACATGGCTTAATGGTGAACACGGTGGTGGAGCTGGGTTGATGGATGAACTTGGCAATCTTACAGGTCTTTTCCAACCATAGTGATTCTGTAATTCTATGCTGATAATCATCTGTTTTCTTCATATTAATTGAAAAGTAGTAAAAGGTATTTTTACATCTTCTGAACAGCATGCACACCCACCCAGAAAATCCCATCGGTGTAATTGCTTTGGCAGCCTTTCATTTCAGTAAGAATTGTTTGATGTAGTCACCCTTTTTTTGCAGATGATGACTTTGATCAGTTTGATAAGCCTGGTGCAGAAAGGTCTTGGAGAAGAAGAGCTGGAGATGATGACTGGGACAGGTAGGTGAAATTTTTCATGTTCAGATTCTGTATGCTGAATTTCATTGTTCTGTTTTTCCATTCTGGCATTTTGTATTCTAACATTTAGAGCAGTGCACATTTAGATTCTAATGAAGACATTAGTTGTTTTTCATGTGTCAGCCAGTGCTAGATTGTGCCAAACATGTACTTGCCTTGAGGAATATGGAGCATTGTGAAGAGATGCCATTTAAAATTGGATAAATACAAAGTATTTGTGGTGTGTAATTTTGCAATTAATGTTTTGGTTTTGCTTTTAAATATTTAGTAGACCTAAATGGCTTAAATAGAATTTGCTAGTACTTGAATCTGCCCAACTTAATTTTTAAAATCTTTTTTTACTTTAACTTGATGTTTAAGTTTTTATCCTCAAAATTCTACTTCAGTTTTAAATTGGGGAAGAGGAGGACAGCTTAGGCATGGGCTTCTTCGACAATAGGACTGTTTTAAAGATTTAGAAGTGTGTATGCTCTGGGTTATTTTGGGGGAGAATGTGTGTTGTTTTATGAGACAGGAATTAAGCTGATAGCTACGCTGGTCTCTTTTTGGGAGAAAACTTTTCACTTATTTCTGTTATTTTTCTATGATTTCTTTTTAGTGACAGATTTGTTCAGATTTTGCCAGTGGTTTTCACTCTGAAAGGGAGAAAAAAATATTCCAAGTAGATTTCTGTCTTCTCTAATAATCACTCAAGTGAATGTAGGAAGCAAATTTTACTGTAAGTAGTTTTCCACTGAGCTGAGCCCTTGGAGTAAGTAAATCAATTGCTCTACATTTATTGTCATTCCAGAGGCATTAGTTTCCTCCTCCCTGGTATTCTGCTAGGTTTGGTGGGTAGTTTTCATTGCTGCATGAGGCGAGTACGTGACTGAGGAATTTGGACAGTAGCTCTGGTATATGCAGGGGGTTCTGCTGTTTGCTCAGTGTCTGCTCTCTGTCAGGCCAGTACAGCTGTTAGAGGGTTGGATGCTGAAGTGTACCAAGGAGCTGTTCTGGTTTGAGAGTGTAATTGAAATAACTTGCTGAGGCTGGGTCACTCCTGCGCTGCCTCTCATCCCCAGGGCTGACTATTCAGAAACCTTAAAATCAGTATTACAGGCAGGATGTTTTGTAATAGAATATTTTCTGAACTTTTGACCTTTGTTGCATGAATGGGTGGGCTCTTAGCTGCTGACTGGTCACATTTGGGTTTAGCTGCCCTATTCATCACTTGAGAAAATTTGGAAGAGTCAAGCAGCTGTTGCATCAGAAGTTGGAAGCTTTTACCCAGTGATAAATTCCTTGGGCAAAGCTGGTTCTAATAGGGCTTGACAGTTTTAGAGTGTTTTCACCAAGCTGAGACTTTGACGTGTACAAGGACTTAGTTTTAAAAAAATGTTTTAATTTGTGGTTTTTATTAACTTTATTTAATTAAAGAGACATGATCAAAAATTCCATAGTGAAAATGTGAGGGAAGCGGTTTCAGGTGCAGAGCAGCAGATTCTGGAGTTTCATCTTGCTGATCCTTTCAGAAATTGTATTTTACAACTGTATCTAATAAAATACTATTTGCATGTGTTGGAATATTTTTTGGTTACTGTTATTCTCTTCAAATTGCAAAGTTGTCTTTGTAAGTGTTGGATTCTATGGGTGTCTTGGCAATTACGAATGCTGTACATGGATACATTGCCTACTGTAATTGCTTTGGGGTTTTACCTGTTGGCTTAATTCAGTATAGTACATAGTTTCTTGAAGATGGAGAAAAGGCTGGATGAGCACAGTAGTCTCTGTGTTTTAATCCTTAATGTATTGTTTTCAAGCTGAAGCATCATCGGGTTGGGGGAGTAATGAAGGATTTCTGTTAGTCACACATAATCAGCCTTCAGCTCTTACTGTGTTGTTACTTGACTGAGTCACTTGAATAATTTTGAATTTTTGGGTCTCTGTCCTTTCTCAAACCCTGGAGGGTGTTAACTGAGAGTCGGAAGGCCCCAGTTATTTGGGAGTACAAGTGTAACGTTGTTCTTGGAGAATTTTTCCCATTTTTTACAAGTTCTTTTCCTGAAACATTTGTGTCCTTGCTACTGCTAAGGTTTAATGAGGCATGCTTAAGAAGTTGGAGACTTAAAAGGGCCAGTCTGACGTCTTTATCACGTTAATTTGTACGAAGGGGAGAAAAATTTCTTTCATGTGAGAGCAGCAAACCCCAAATCATCTTAACCCAAAACTTCCTAATACTGTGGTTTTGGAAAGACTGTTGTGTCTTGATAGCAAGGGTGAGGTGCCTTTGGAACTAGCCTAGATGTGTACTTTTATTCCAGTTTATTTTATGTGGATTTGTGTGGTATCAAATTGCAGCCGTTCATTTTTGTCTATTTCTCTCAGCTAGCCGAAGATGTGTTAGTGCCTGGGGATTTTCTGTTTGTTTTCTTGGTAATTCTTTTGTTTGCTTTGTTCTTTAAGGGACAGATTTAATCCTTGTGGTGCGTCTTTTTTCTACAGACAACTTCAGATTTGGCCACTTTAAAGGAGCTTGGGATAGTTCCACTTTACAGTGAAGGCTTTTCAGTGTTACTTTGTTTATTCAAAAAGTTACTTATCGTAATTTTTCTTCTAATTTATCAACGAAAATACTGAATAACATTGAATATTTTAATAGGTGTTGAAGGGCACCCTGTGAACTACTTTTTCATTCTGATATAAACTTCATTTATATTCTAGTGCTAATTTTTTGACTGTCAAGCAATAGGCCAGAGTTTCTGAAAATCTGGAATATATTTGCAGTTAATTCTAGAGAACAAATGTTAAGTTTTTTTCTAAATAATTACATCAAGGATGCATTTAGTAATGTGGTAAATAGGCCTAGGTATATTTAGATAATTAATTTAATCTTTCACTTTCTTTTGCATTCCTTTCCTTAATCTGAATTTGTTACTACCTGAACATGGTTTTTGACTTTGAATACTGTTGTAAAATACTCTTGCCATCTCTTGGAGTTTCTCTAATGCAGTTTTATTAAAAGCTGTCAGTGGTGGACCATAGTGCTTGCAAATATTTTCTAACATTTTGGTGCATATGTCAGATTACTGGCAGTTGAAAAGATTAGTGATATTTTTTTTTAGAGACAAAATTGAAGTAGGAAATTCTTCTGCAACTATTTCTGTTACATAGTTTCCTGTCTCTGAAAGAAAAAGCTGAAATTCTAGTCAGTTTGCTCTTTGAAATGTGTGATATGTCTTGTCTCCCAGTTTTTGTTTACTATTACGTTGAGCAGAAAACAATTGCTATTTGTTAATGTTCAGTCATTCCCGGAACTATTTGTCATCAGTAACAGTGGATAAATTCTGTATACTGATGATAATGCCCAATTTAGGTCTTATTTGGTGTATCATTTGTTCTTTCCTAGCCCACAAGATTTTTACAACCCTCACTCCCTCTTCCCTCCTATGTTACCTCTACAGTAATTGGCTCTGAAAGAGATTGATCCATGTTCAAAACCAACTGATTTATGTTTTGGGATTGCCTCCCCATTTTCAAGTATTTCCCATGTAGTCCTAAGGAACTCTTACACTAATTCCTTTTCAGTTCATACAGGCTTTTCTCACTTGGGACCATGATTTTTATGTATTGCCTAAGGCATGGTGGGTTTTGTTTTTCTTTGGGTTTTTTAAGGTGTGCAGGTAGAAATAGTCTCAAAATACAGCTCATTTTTCAAATCATTGGCATCTCTTTTTAGTATTGATACGTATATGCTAACACATGCTTTTGTCAGTAACAAGTCTTTATTACAGAAGGGGGATCTGGTCGTCCCTGTCACTAAATAATTCTTTCACTGAAGGGAAATGACATTAAGCAGTTTTTCTAAAGTTTAGCTCACATGTAGTGTAATTCCTGGTATTGAATAATATTTAAGGGGCAGTAACACTGTGATGGCAGAAGTGTTTTAAGCCAGTATTTCTGCGCAGAATATCTGGCCCAACAGTTGTGCCGGAATTGTGCCTGGATTCTTGGGCGTAAATATAAAACTGATGAAACATCCATTTGATTTTGTCACTCTACAAATGTGTGTTTGACCTTACCCTCCACTTGAGGAGAAGGGGATAATGTATTTATGAAAGATCAAGGCCTAAGTCTGGCCTTTAGGAAAGATCCAGGCTCCCAAGCCAGCCAGCTTCCCAGCCTCCCAGCTCCTTGCTGAGGTGCAGCTCAGGCCACATGGCCACCTGGGGACTGAGTCTTGCCCACAGGACATTCCTGTCTCATGTCCTCCCTGGGGAGCTGGAAATCAGCGATTTGGACAAAAAAGACTTTGGTCAATGTGTCCAAATGGCCTTGGAGTGAAGGCTGTGTTTTGGCTGGCTGTGCCTCTGATTGTGTAGGTTTCTCTGCTGTGTTTAGTGGAGGGGATATGGAAAGGAGAGCATATAAGAATGAAGTGACTGTGCAACAGGAGACTTATTTAATATGTATGGTCTGTTGTTCCACTGAAAATTCATACATTTTATTCCCTGAATGCTTTGCTGAAATAGGCTTTGTGCTGGCTTGGCAGCAATTCTCCTTGAGGCAGTTTTTTAAGGCAGGTGCCCTGTAAGGTTTTGGGGTTTTTTTTGTAAAGTTCAGCTTCTTAAATTTGTTACTGTTTTACAGTGAACTTGATGATGACTTGCTTGGAGAGGATTTGCTAACTGGAAAAAAGGTAAGAGATGTGCATTGAAGTGAATTGTTGCAGATATTAAAATGTGAATGTTGTGCAGCTTAGCCAGTTCAGGTGTTTGGTTTGACCTCATGTATTTTACAGTCACATCCCCAAAGCCTGATAGCCACAGGTACCTGAGGCCTGCCTTGCTGCCAGAGTATTCTGCACCCAGGGCTTTGTTTCCTTTTGTGAAATGCCTCCAATTGTGGCTTTCTAAAATAAAACTTAGAGAATTTTTTTTTCCAACCCAGTTAGGTCTCTTGAATGCTAATTAGCCTGATGGAGAATTAATCCAAATGCCAGTTTTGTGGCTATTAAAAAATCACTTGTCAAAATACCAGCAGTATTTACCAGAGAGGAAATTAAAAAAGCAGTCATTGTTGTCTGTGAAAGTTCACCCTGTGTGCACGATCTGCTGCCTCGCTGTCTGATGAGTAGGCAGAGGATTTCCCCTTTAAAAAGTGAGGGGGAAAAATACGGAAGCAGCTAAAACTGGGGAACATAAACAAGTTTTCCCCATGTCTGCTATAGACTCTTCCTGCTGGTACCTATTTCCAGGATTGAACTCTGTGAAAAGAGCTAAATGTATCTTTGGATTTGCCAGATGTCAGTAGAATATAGGACATCTGTTTGAGAAGTCAATTTGACTGGTCATTTCTTTCTGTATTTTATCTTCTAAGTGAACTAATTCTGAAAGTAATTTTTGAAGTTTTAGTTGGAGATTAATCGGTTGTTTAGAAACCCAGCTCTATTAAGAGTTGAGTTTTATTTGTTGTAGGTTTTTATAAGCATCCTTGAAATGCTGGAAGTTAGCTTCTTGAAATTATTATAGCTTCTGAAAGCATTTCCTATTAAAGATAGGAAGTTCCTTATTCTCGTGTGCTGGTTTGAAGAGAGTAAAATTCCAGGAGTGTAGGGATTGGAGATGTTTGTTACACTGTTACCAAAACCAGAAGCAATTTACATTGAATGGAGGTGATAAAGCTACTTACTTACCTTTAAAAATTATGTATGTGAATACTAACCAGAGCTTGATTCTACAGTGTATTATGGTTTTTTGTGCTTTTTCTATTCTTTTTAGTTTGCCATGTTACAGGGCAGTACCTGTGGGTATGGACTCATATGGTAGGGTAATAATGGATTTCTCAGAAAGTTTTTCCTGAGTTATTTAGGCTAAACTTCCTTCTTCTTAATCTCATCCCAGTACTTTTAGATAAATCTATCTTTGTGTAACCTTTCTGGCCCTATTACTTTAAGGATTGGAAGTGTTGCTTAGAAGATCTGCAGTTCTCTCCCTAGGGGGTAATTATTAAAAAAAAAAAGAAAGAGAAACAACTGGAAGTTGTTTAATTTGATAGACAACTTCGGAGGAGACACAGTATTTTCTTTTGGGTTTTTCTTCATTTACAAACTAACCATGATTTTTCAGTTTTCTTTATCATATAGTTTCCTCCAGACTCCTATCTCTTCTCTCTAGAAGCTGCAGTTCATACATTTTCTTGACTTGCCTAATGCAGCAAAGTCAGAAGGCTGTGTACAAGAGCTAACCTTCCTTCCTGGTGTGTCTTAAGTGATGTGTCATCTTTGGCTGCATTTGAGAACGGATCAGTGGAAAAGAAGTGTTGATAGGCAAATTTGAGTTCTGTAAATTTCAGTAGGATTGTTAAATATGTATTTTAAGATTTGTGTTCTTGTGTTGTGTGGTTTTTCTCACTGAATTAGGTAATTTCTTTGAAGATCTGGTCTTAGTTTGGGATGTATTCTTCGTGAAAAATATTTAGCAATCAGTATGCAGCTAGAAGTTTGTATCTTTTATATTCATGACTGACTTTTTTTGAAACCTAGAATCAGTCAGACTTGTCAGATGAAGAGCTGAATGATGATCTTCTGCAAAGTGACAATGAAGAGGAACAAGAATTTCGGTATTTCTTTTTTGACTCTTGTTTTGGATAACTCAAAGCTGTGAATGACTCCTATTACTGATAACTAATAACTACTAAACTGAAGTTATTGGTATATACTTAAAACAGTTTTGTTTTTTACCTAGCCACCTACTTAGTGATGTATATATAATGTACTCAGTATCACTGTTAACATTTTATTTTGATCTAATAAATTTATTCAAATCTCTGAAAAGCTTATAAGAAGAAAATGTGTAATCTGTTGTGCTAATAGAATTCATTATAAGCACTTACAGAGCTTTCTGTACTGCCTCAGTATTGCTTACAGTGGTAAGCTTCCTTCTGATGCCAAGATGATTTTCTGCCTTTTCTTTTATATACCATTTATATCGCTTTTATGTATCCTCAGTACTCTTAGCATGCATACTTGTAATTCCCTAAGTGTGATAATTTAGCATAGTCCTAGTATTCTGTTAGGCCAGGAGACCAAACATCCTAAAGGCCTTGTATACTAGGAGACCAGAAAACCCTACGCGATCTTGAGAAACCAAGATCCTCTCTAGAGCATATCCTGTAAACTAGAGATTTAGCCCATCCTGGGGGGAATTCCTCGGGGTGACATTGGAGCATCCTTGGTAGATATGCTAATTTGTAAGGTCTGTAAAATTGTATATGCAGTTTATCGTGTGTGCATTTCGGCACGTTCCCCCTTGGCAAAGTGGTGCACCACAAGGATCCTCATTAAATACTGAGGTAAAAACCCTTTATCCCTTAACCGTGTTTGACTCTTAAATTTTAGGACCAAGGGAAAAGCATCACTCCTGTAGTATAGTCCTTTTCTGCCATCTTTCTTTTAAAAATCTCTTACCTCCTAAGACTCTGAGGAGGGGAATTTGTGACTTAAATATTTATGTCCAATTAGATAGCAGAAATTTTTCAACAGACTTAATAGGCTGGGGCAGATATTTCCATGGGAGTTTACTGAGGATCCTGCCCTGTGGTAATACAGCTCCTCAGTTGAATTATGGGTATTACAAGTCAAAATGAGCATCTTGTTTTTACTTTTCAAGCTGGACTGAAGTAAGAGAGAAGATGCTTGTGATGCCAAAGTGATGCAGTGCTATTGTTGCTTTTACTGGCCCGTTTTTCCAGCTTTTCCTTATTGCATGCTGTGCAGGGCATGTCATCTGAAGGGCTATGAATGTATGTATATTTATAATATACACAGGTGTATCTCCATCTCTGAGATCTCCTGTCTTTAGCTGTAATTAGGATAAGGACTTCTGTCCTAATGTCGGACTGATGGGGGTTTGACAAAATGCTCCACCATCAATCTCCTCATTGGCTGCCATTTTCCTACCTCCAGGAGTGGTAATTGGACTGTTCCCTTCAAGAAGGGGAATCCCAGTTACAATTCTTGGCTGTTATTTTGCTGTGTGTCCTCCTCAAAACCCCTGGGTAGAAGGGATGGCTGTGACCAAACACAGTGATGATAAAGATTTCAAATGTGATAATATTGCTCAGTGGAAGCAGGTTTCTGTAGACAAATTTTGCATTTTTAGCAGTTTTATTGCCAGAGAGCCTTTCTCTTCTCCTTACTAGGAAAATGGAGAATAACAGGAATGTTATTAAAAAAAAAAAAGTGCTCCTTATACCTGCAGCTCTCAAATCAAGAACTAGTCTGCTGTTGGTTAGTTGCTTTTTTGTGTTGATGGCACTGGCTTTTGTAAACAGCAAACTCTGAGCTTTGCTTTGTTTTGCCTGCCTGCAGATTATAAACTTGCCAGTTTGTGTATTGATTGTTTTTTTCAGTGTCTGTGCTAGTTAAGAATGTCTTAATCATATAAATTACAATTCTTGATTATTTATATTAAGTAGAACATGAAATCTATCATAAAAATGCAAGTTTGAATTTAAGGTAATCAAGAATGAACAATGTTAATGCATTTAGTAAAATGTATTTTACTAGTGTATTCTGAAAGACTGGGAGAACAGATGCAGTAATAGTCATTTTGTATATATATATATATTTTTGTTGTTGTTGTTAGTCTTGGAATTAAAATTGAATCTGGTCTGCTTTGGTTACCAAGCAGGACTTTTGCCAGTTTGACCTGCTAAACCATCTGGTTGGTTTGATTCCCCTGGTCAAATAGCCTGCAGCTGGTGATAAGCTGCATTTTAGTATGCATTATGAGAACATGGCATGGAGTCAAATAGTGTATGGGGTATAATTCTGCCCAGCAACTTGGAGATTTTATGTTTGTTGGCTTTGTTTTGCTAAATCTTAGTGAGTAGTTGCCAGTTAGAGTTCAGCCTCTGAATTTTCCCCCATCCCACAGCTCTCCAGGTGTCACAGTGAGCCTCAATGCCACATCTGGCATCCTGACATCATACGAACTCTCTGAGTCCATCAACGATCCCTCACTGGAACATGAGTCTGAGTATGACCAAGGGGAAGATGAAATCGGTTATGACAAATCTGAGGCACCTGAAGAATATGCCTCAGAGTATGCAGAGGAAGGACATTATGAAGGCAATGATCCTGAACTGACAGAAGACCAAATAGAATATGGGGAAGAGCCTGGAGAAGAAGATGAAGTGCTAGACCTTGAAATCAATGAACCCCTAGATGAATTTCCAGTGAGTTTCCTTCTATTGTATCTTCAAAGATAACATTGCTTCACGTGCATAGGGTTTTAGACCGATTTAAAATCTGTTTACCTCCCTGGGGAGGAGGGGAAATTAGACCTATTATCACTGTCTGCCAGTTTCTTTATCTAGGCTGTGACAAAGTTTGTGTTGACAGCTTGTTTGGCGTTAGGTAATGCTCTTTTGTCATGCCGGAAAGCAGTTGAGAATCATGACCTTGAGGATTGTATCCTTAAAGAAGAAAACAGCTTTGTGTGGAGGAGATACACTGCCAATTGTTAGAAGTACTTAATGCAAAAGCTTTTATCCAGGCTTTAGACAAGATCTGATAAAGTCCTTCGAAGGTGAAAAGATTATTGACCTGCTAAAGACATCTTTAAGGTGCTAATATCCCAAAGTGATTGATGTCCTGCTTGTTCATCCTTTTTGTAACTGAGAGCTGTCTAAACCTGAATAAAGAGATTGGAGGTTAGTTTAGAAAATGTCACCTGCATAATTCAATGTAATTTAAGCAGCATATTAGAGAACATGCACTGTCTTTAATTGCTAATGAAATGATTTAATCTTAATTAAAACAGTATGTGGTCAGTGAGGTGTTTGAAAATACAAGCAAACTTAAGCAAGGTTTCCCTTTTGTTTTGTGTTCATAATTTTTCAGAGTTGAACCCACTCATATGTAAGCACTTGCAGAATGCTTAAAGAATGTTTATACTCGATGGAGTAAAATCTGATGTTAATGTATATGTGCTATAGATGGCTGTGTTCTGTAAGAAAGTCCTGCAGTGTTTGCTCCGTGAATTTGTAATCAGTGGATGCAGATGTATAGAAGTAGTTGGGACAAACAGTGGTAAATGAGGTCTTTATGATGACATTGCTGGGCTATGAATGGAAACTGTTTTGGTTTTGATAATACTGAAATTGTCTCGTTAAAAGCCCTGCTAATTATGCTGTATGTGGGTCATATCACTTACAATTGACTGTTCTGAGACATCCAATGCTTCCAGTCTGGAAGCTGTAGCAATGCAGTCAGACCCCACCTATTCAGTGGGCCTTGTGTCTTTTCACCTTCCTGTTTACTGCTTTAGGATGAAGATTACATGCAATCATATAATGAGCAAGCAATGGAAGAACAAGGAGAGTATGCAGCTGATGAGGAGTTGGAAGGATCCCAGACAATGGCTAATGAATCAGAAGAGGTATGTCATGAATTTAATGGAAACTTAAAATAACTAGTTCTGTTACAATTTGATTGTGTAGAATTGTGCATACTGCTGGGTAAGAGTTGATGCAACTTTGCCACTGTTGAATTATTGTGTATAAAATGAATTGTGATAGCATCTGTAAGGCCAGATACATCAGATCTCCTTTCCCCCTTGGGATTAAAATCATAAGGGAGAGCCCAAAATGTGCATATTTAGTCTTGGCTTCAACATGAGAAATTTTAGGGGCCTGTTTGGGTAGGAAGTGGCAGTAATACTGCACAGTGTGTTAAATCTCCAAGAGCTGCTTCCCTTCACCAGATGGATCACTGGTGCTGTTGGGATGTAAATACAATTCTTGGATATCCCCCTTTGAGGAGGAGTATAAGCATGGAATGTTTGGTGTTTTAGACAGGCAAAGGTGAGAATTGTTTTGAAAGTTGTGTTGAGACTGTAATTCCTGTGAGATTTATCTTCTTTGATGAGAAAAATGGATGAGTTCCTTCATTTGCAATAAGGAAGCTTATGCCCAAATCTGCCAAGTATGCATTCACTAATTATGGCTTGGTACTGATGCCTAAAGGTTTCTTAGCTTTTTATGTATTTTTCATATATTTATAGCCTTGTAGATTTTTATGTATATTTGTGTAGCTTCTAGTATTTTTCCTCTCTTACAGTTTAACAAACCCTTACTATGCATTCTTGAAATTCTGTTCAGCTTTATTCTTAAGGAGAAAATTCCTGACAAGGGCATCTTATGTTCCATCAGAGCATAAGAGACTAACAAGGAAACAGGGCAAAGAAGCCCCTGGACCAGCTGACCCAGGGCTGGGTTACTGGGAAAACTGATTTCCTATTGGATATACTGGCTAGATATTCTAATTAATTAACCTAACAGAAATTACAGAAATCCTGCGTCACGTGTATTTTGTGCACCTGCAAGCTTTCATTAAACAATTGCTTTATCTTGCCACTTTATTGCAAGTTTTTCCTTTTGTTATTTGGCAAGAGTATCACCGCTGTTTTTAATTCACAGCAAGTTCTTGATGTAAGATTTTTTTTCCTTTCCCCACCAGGAATCTGCTTTAATATTACTTTTATTCCAGTTCTTAATTAAATAGGATTGAATGGATCACCTGCTGAGAAGTGTAGTCAGAGTGTATTTCCTCTTTGGAGCTTTAACTCATCAGGAAATTAATTCCTCAAAGACACAGCAGCATTACTGTATGAAGTTCTGACAACTGGGTGTGCTGTGATGCTCCAGTTGTATCAAACATATCTTGGTAAAACAACTTTTTTTGGTAGATAGGGATCTGTGTTGAAAGGGGCCACCTGCATTGTTCAGTCTTCACTTGCAAGTGTAAGGTCTTGGACCAAATACATGTTAATGTAGTTAATTTCCTTCTTGTCAAGTGTTAAATCTACTCTTCAAAAGAACTGTGAGATACTTGAACATTTCATTCCTTCAGTGGATTGATGATACACGCTTTTGTTTTGGAGGTGGACTGATGCATTTGTGGTGTCTGCAGCCACAGTCTGAGATGATGGACACAGCGCACATCATGTAAAATTAAATGCATAGCTGGGACTTACTGCTGTAAAAAAACACAGCTTCATTTTGGGAGTATGAGCTCTAGAGTGAGAATTCTCTAATAATCACATTGTTAAATTTGACCAATTCACAATTACATTTCATTCAAAAGGTACCATCGATGCAAATTTCAATTGATTTTGTAAATGGAGCTTTTTTGGAATTCGTTCATCATATAAGGCAAAAGTCTTGGGTCCTACCTTCAGTTACTCTACATTTTGGCTTTATTCTGGTGGTTTTTAGATTATCATAGATTTATTTTTTCCAAAATGGTGCCATCTTTTTGTTCCTTTATTATTTTGTGTGGATCTTACTTCCATTTGGCAGTAGGCTCACAGTTGCACTCTCTGAAGAAGAAAACCACCATGAGAGAGAACCTTTGTAGAGTATTCACTTCTGTTCATTGCATGGTGAGACACCTACCCCCAGCTCTGAAGAGTTTTGTTCTTTATTCAAGTGTTATATAACAGCACTTTTTCTTAAATCTCATAAGTGCTTGTAAACAGGGGTAAGTGTTGGTGTTCTCCTGCAACACGAGAGTGGAGCTGTAATGGATGCGGCACGAAGAAAGAGCATTATTATCTCTTGGTTGAAATTTGGCATCTGAATAATAGAGAAAGATGTTGGGTGGTGGTTTATTTTAAGCAGTTACCACATTAAAACCAATGAAAGTCTCTCATTATATTGCATGAAGAAATCTTTTTGTAAACAGAGAGCAAAATTGACTGACTGGGGAATTCGAACTTCATGGGGGGAAACAAGTGAATAAGGGAGGTGAGACAATTGTTACAAGCGGCACTCAGGTGGGAGAAGTAAAGAATAGGCAGGTGAAGTTTGTTTTTGAAACTGCTTAAAGTTGAAGAACTTTGATTTTAAGTAAATAACACTCTGTGTGGCTTCCTTGAAAAATGTAGCAGTGCTTCAGAAAACTTTTTTGCCTTCTTAAGGTGTAAAGCAAAACCCAGCACCCAGAAACTTCAGCAGCAAATAGGTGTGGTAGAACAGTCACATGGGGTATCATGTCCTAAATATTTTAGAGGAAAAATATCACTAATTACTTCAGTGAAATGTTCATAAAAATTAAACCTCATGAAATTAGAATTCATAACGTCTTTGTTTTATATTGGAAGTAATCTGTGAAGTCAATGATAGGGGATTTATCATTGCATATTTTAAACCATGTCTTGGGTTATGCTGATAAGAAATGAAGAGTACTTTAATCAAGAAAGCATTTCATGAAGAAATGCTGCTTACTGCTTTTCTTTTGATAGAATATAGGCTTGGGGAAAAAAAAAAAAAGCCAATGTGTCTGTATGAATTGTCCCATCTGTTTTTAGCCAGAGCTTCTGCACTTTAGTTCTGTTGTTCAAGTTTGCAAACACTATCTGCCAGCTATCTGCCAGCCTGGAGGAGAGTGGTGAAAACAATGCAAATCAAACCAGCCAATTTTTAAACATATTTTAAGGCACCTAGGTTTATTTTTTGGTTCTGTTTTTCACCTGTAGAATCGAGGTGCCATTAGAATAGGTATAATGTCCTCTTACCTGCCCTGTTAGTTCTTGATCCCCTGGGATTAAACAATTGCTGCTTCTTCACTGTTAGCCTGTAGTAGATGCCTCCTCTTCCTATTTTATGGCTTGTTAATAAAAGTTCTTTGTTTCACCTTTAATTGGGTTGGTTTTGCACATCTTAGGAATCTCTGGCAGAGAGCTCTCCTGAGCACTGTTTGGGAGGATCCCATGATTGGGAGGATCATGCTGTCAGTGTTTCTGCAGCTTCCCTTGGGCTGTGTCTGTTCCCATTCCTGCAGCTGCCTGTAAGCTGTTCAGTGCAGGAGCACTCACTGCCTCCCTATGGCAGATGATAACCCAGTGTGAGGAGCTCTGCTCAGGGGCTGGGATTTATGGCACAGGAACTCCTGACCTCCTGGTGGAAGAAAGGTCATTCTGTTTCTATGTAAGGGTCAGTAAAACTCTTCAGTAGCTTCAGGTAAGGTGTCATAGTGGGAGATGTAAAGCTTCCTTCGAGGAGAGCTGCTGAGAAGCCTGGGCTGGTGAGTGCAGTCCAGTGACCTCAAGTGGCCATTCAAGGACTGTTTATATATATGCTGAGATATTCACAATTAGCAGGTATTAAAGCCAATCCTGTAAGTAATAATATGTCTTAATTCTGCGTCTGCAGTTGTCTTATTGAAACACAGAATCCATTCGTGCTGTAATCTTAGCAAAACAGCTCCTTCTGTTTGGCTGGAAGAAGTCATGTAGGAGTCTTGCATTTACAGCAACACAGAACAAATTGCAGGGGAAAGGTGTGTTCTCCTACCCTTTCCTTGGCTTTTTGAACCAACCTTTCCTGGAGCTGTATGGAGAGAACATATGAGTGGCTGTGAGACATGTTCGTGTCTCCATTGCATAAATCCCTCAGTAACAGGTGTAATCAGACTTGGACATGGGTCAGTTACCATTCCCCAGCACTGCCTTGCCTTGCTGCCTGCTTTTTTATTGGCTCCTTTGATTTTTTTTTTTTTTTTTGGTCTTTGATATTTAATGCTTGTATGGCTGTTGCTGGTTGATGGGTGGCATGAGCATTATACTGATGAATAAAGTGAGTCAGACCAAGACTTCCGAATTGGTATAAGTGGGTAAGACTAGAGAAGTGCTAGTCTAGAAAAGTTTGAGATTTTTTTTTAATTGTTCTGTAGGTAAGTAGTTGTCGGAGAGTCTGTCAGAACTTGAGATGTTTTCTTCTTAGAATAGATTCTTTTTTTTTTTCCAGAAAGTAAAGTTGTCAAAATGGAACAGAGTTTCTGTAGGTTTGTTGGGGGTTTTTGGTGGGTTGTTTGTTTGTTTGTTTTTAATAGCATTTCATTAAAACATAGCAGAAGTTTTCAGGACAATGTAGACTTCATTACCCTTTCTAGTCCTGATTCTGAAGTTTGAGGTACACGTAGAGCCTTGCATGATTAAGTTTAGCACTCACAGATGAGATTACATCACTGAGACCAGTCTTTGATTAATAAAAAACCAGAATTCCAATGTAGCTTTTAAGGACCTTAGATACAGAGAAGGGGATGTGTCTTCTGGGGTTTATGCTTTAGAGTAAAGCAGGAATCTCAGTGTAGTGTAAGCATGTCTTGCAGAACAGCTGCTCCAGTTCTGACTTCAGATCCTGGTCCTGAAGGGAAGGTTTCTCAAAAAAAGCAGTGATACAGTAAAATTATGGGGTCTGTGATATTTATAAAAACCCAGATTTGATAGAGATACTGCTTCTCCTTGCTCTTTTGGGAGTCCTTCTTTTCAAAGTAAAATGCCAACCTTGTCTTACTCTTGGTATTGTTTGTTTTCATTAAACCATGTTAGCATCTCTTTCCTTGCTAAGATCCCTCCTCTGTTCCACGAGTATCAACTGCTTGCCCTCAAAGGTATTTTGATTATATGTGGATATGTTAATTAGACCAGTTGTGCTCAGTTCGGCTTTGCTTTTGAGGTTTGGATTTCTTTCAGTTTTGAAGGGCTTTTTTTATTTCTCCTGCTTTGCCTGTTGTTTTTACCTGCCTTTTTTAAAATATGATAAAGTTGTTACACCAAAATATATATATTTGTAATGTGAAAGCCTTAAAGCCTTTTGTAAAATTTGACTGTTCTCTTAGCTGTATCTTAAAGCAGTTTTGTGAGGTCAGGAAATGTAGCACTTAAAAGTTTGTCTGGAATGGATAAAACATAACCTGGGATCAGTGGCCCATTAAAACCCTGGAACTAAGTATACAGATCATTTATTCACCAGACCAAAGCTGGAGTAGCTTTGAGCTTGAGTGCAGAAGGTTTGCTGTCTTTTAAAGCAGAAATTGTTTTGCCAGCTCACCCTGTCTCTGATCTTGCTTCACACATTTCTTTTTGGTTATAGATGAAGTTAGGCTGCTGAATAGGGAAATTTTCAATCTCTTGCACAATTTGCCATTATGGGATTTAATATCTGTCCACCTGACTGTCACACTTGCTGTGTCTGTCTCGTATAAATTTCTGCACTGATCTGGTTAATTAGAAGATTAAACCATTTTTGCATGTTAGATTTGGCTCATTTTTAATAACTGTCCTCAAGCAGCATAAAATTTATGATGTATTTAGTGGCTTTGCATAGAATTAAAATGCATGTGCATTTTAATTTAACAGGCTCTAAGAAATGAAAAAGTAGGCTTGTACTAGAAATAATTGAACACCCAGTAACCAAAAATTTTTATGGAGAATCATTCAATGTTAGAACACTTCTAATTTTCAGCTGTAGAAATCCAGTATAACTTGTGTAACACTCTGAATATTTTTATCAGGCCTGCATGGGAAAATGATTTTTTTGTTGTTGTTGTTTCTGTTAATTTGAAGGAGAGGGATCCATCTTCATTTGGAACATAGTTTTATTTAAATAAATGTTCTCTGTTTTAGAGAGAACTGGAAAGTGAATTACAGTAGCATCCAGAATACAAATTTAATATTTTCAGATTTATCTCATCCTATTCTCATTCTCCCCATCAGTTACTGAATTGAAACTGGGAAGTATTTGAGGAACAAGGTAAAGGGATAAATACGTAGAGGAATGGTATTGAGATGCAAGGTTATCTTTATTGGGTTTTGGTTGGGATTTTTTTAACAGCATGGTACTGACAGTTGTAAAAAGATGAAAAAAACTCTAGGATTTTTCTGTTCCTATTATTTGAATCTGGTAGTAACCAAAGTTTGTATCATAGTCAATTCAGTGATAAAATGTCAATTTGTGTGCAGAAGTACCTGCTAATCAGATGGAGGTTCTAACTGGAGTTTCAATATTCCCTTGAATACTGCAGAAAATTTATTTTCTAAATAGATTTTACTTTATTATTTATTATGTAGTAAATATATTTTCATTTTAAAAAAAATCACCAAGCTCTTAAATGTTCACTGAATTATATATGAGCACAATGTATAATGCCAGCAAAATTTGTAGAAAGGGGCTTTTGAAGAAAGCTTTGCTTTTGACACTGTTTACAAGAGACTTGGTTTTTTGAGGCTGCATGTCCTCTGGTTTTTGTGATTTAGGCAGCTATTGGGTCTCTGGAACTTCAAGAAGAAGCAAAAGAAGAATCTGATGAAGAGGAGGATGACGATGAAGAGTCTGGACGATTACGTTTCAAGACTGAGCGGAAAGAAGGAACGATCATCAGGCTCTCAGATGTGACAAGAGAAAGGAGAAACATTCCAGAAACTTTGGGTGAGGATTTGTGGCAATGGATTGTTTTGCACAGCTGTAATGAATGACAGTAAAGGGCAAAGGGTGTTTTAGCTGAGGTGCATTCCAAATGTATTTGCAATCATAAAACCATATTTCTGCAAACCACATAGAGACCATGTCTTGTTTGTACAAAAAGTACTGGTGGCTTTACAAACCAGAATATTTTAAAACCAAGAGTGCACTGGAATAACTAAATTTCTGCACATGTTTGCAAGGTAAATGAAGATTGCATTTGTTTTCCTGTATCTGTGGATTTATTCTTTAGTTTGATATAAAAACAAGACCAGCCAGTATGGAGAAATATCTGTAGTGGAGCTTGACTGTTAAAGGAACAGTGATTTGAATTAGACTTTTAAATGTAGTTCTAAGTGATCTGGGATGTAGCTCTGAGATACAAGGAAAAGATGAGTGCAAATGTAGATGATTCTGTGAAGAGGTGTTTTGGAAACTAATGTTTGGCAAAAACATAATATTGCTGTTGTGAAATGGTTGCTATTCCTGCTAGTTTTTCTTAATAATTTGCTGATAGAGACCAGGTAACTGACCATGTGGTAGAAGGTTAAACAAAAAAAAATTGTTTGCGTATAGATATCTGCTTCCTTGCAAGTTTATAGAGCAAATTTTTACAGCTGCTATGGTTTAAAAATGAAATTTCATTGCAGACCTACATCTCCTTGGTCTAAAATATGAACATAGTTCAGAAAACACTTAAAGAGGAATTAACATTTCAGTTGAAGTTACAAACCTAATTTCCATCCTGTCACATTTTGGTGACCTTTTGTGACAGCTTGTCTCTATTGGAAGAGTGCATTCTTACTTACTGATTAAAGATGTCATTTGAAACCATTTTATTACCAGCAATAGCGAAATTAATCTTGACACTTAGAGACACTAGAAAAATAATTGCTGATTCACTGCATTAACTGTGTGTGAGAACTGTACAGTCAAGATGAGACCAAGAGTGTGGTGGTAAAAAAGATGTAAAAATACAGTGTTCTCAATAATGTAGCTAAGATCTTTCCTAAACATTTCTTCATCCAAGATAATGTAAAGAATGTTTTTTCAAAGTTCAGAGGAGAGATATCGTAGGACAGCTGTGCAATTGATTTCTAGCGATACCAAGTTTGTCGCCTTTGATTAGAAATACATATCTTCTTTCACTGCCTTTCGGTGTAGGTGAAGTATTCTCAGAGTAGGAGTTGTCATAATTCTCTGGATGTAATTACCTGTTAAGGAATGTGAAGAGGAAAAATGTCTTTGGTATTACCAAACTAAAATATTCCCTCTGTATCTAATCAAAAATACACAACCCAAACCCTTAGACTTAGGCAGAACCGATTGCAAAATACTAACAAAGGTCAGTTGGATGTGACAGTACTTCTTTTTACACCCTGCTTAGATGGCTTATGTTCACTGTGATGCCTCGTGGCTGAGATTTCAGGCAGGGCTAGGAAGTTAAAGTGAGTGTTTTAAATTTATCCAGTTGCTCTGTGTCCAGAAGCACAGAGTATAATCAGTTTGCAGATCTGGATGATGAGGAGAAAAGAAATGGCAGCACACTGCATATATATATGTAAATGAGTGAGTATTTGTGGTTGTGCACAAGTTCTTAGCCAGGGAGAAGCTGTATTCATGTGAATACCTGGCTGTGCTTTGGAAGAGCCCAGGGAGGGAGGGGAAGAGAATGTCATCCTCCTCTGTTCATCACCTCTTTTCTTGAGCAGTCTGAGGTTGCTTTCAGGGAAGCAGGGACTGCTTTTGTTGCTTCCCCCTTTGCAAAACTGCCTCTCATGCCATCTCCTCTGCTGTGTGTGGGACACAATGCACTCAAATTCAATATGCAGCCCCCCCTCATAATACAGCTGACTATATCTTGCTGTGTGGTGATGTGTAGCTACATGCAGCACTTGAGGTGCGCGTGGCATCAGTCCTAACTTTTGCAAGAAGGTTCTGAACCTGCACTTACATGTCTAAGCAAAATTTTTCACAGGTAGGACAGTTGCCCTCAGTGGCATGTTCTGGGGGAAGTATGCTTGATGTTGATGTAATCGTTTTATTTTTAAAATACTGTACTTCTGTGGTCGTAGATATAGCATGAATGTGAGTTCGTGTGTGGTTTTGTTTGGGATATTTTTTCCAAAGTTAGTGTTACATACATTCCCTGCTTTGGCTGAAAAGCTGAGTGTGTGGACTGTGCCTTTAAGGACATGGCCTTAAAAGTTTGAGAAATTTTGTGTAAAGTGAGGAGGAAAACATTTTATGTATTTTAAAGACAGTGTTTCTGCACATCCAAGATTGACAGTCTTGATTTAGCGTGGCCGCTGTCATCCCTTCCCCAAGCTTAATCAGCACAGTGATTGGAAAAAATTTTCTTTGAATTAAAAGACTTCTGTCCATTCTTTCTTGCAAAGTTGTTTCTATTCTGTGTCCTTCAATGTGTGCTCAAGAGGCTGGGAGACTTGGCCATAGTCTTGCTTTTTAGGAAGCTTTGCACTGTTGCCAGGTTCATTAAAAATTGCTTTCCTCACATCTGATTTCTAAGCTATTTAATAGGAATTTGCTTCTTATCTTCCTTGACCATCCGTGGTAGGTACTTGTTGCAATGACTGAACTTTCTTTTCCAGACTACAGCATTGCTGAGTTCAGGGTTGTAGCGTGGAAGAGAAATTGCCCTGCCTGTCCTGTTCCTGGGATAACAAAACTGTCCTAGCAGCAGCACACCCACAGGATGCCCTGCAGGACTTGGGTCGTTTCTGGATGAGGAAAAGGAAGTTACTCTTTTGCAACACAGTGATGCTCTTTTCCCCCATGGATATGTGGGGAGTAGCTGTGTGTCTTTCAGGCAGGTGTGGTCAAAACCCACATTGTCCCTTTCATGTTTGTGGGTTTCAGAAGAAACGTAACTTGCTGCAGGTGTGAAGAGGAAGGAGACTTGAAATCTGAGCTCTATTTTTCCCATCTAAACAGCCATTTTGATCCCTGGCAGCCAAAGATGGCTATGGCAGTTGTTTTACTTGCATCTAATGCTTTTGATTGCCTTGGGCAAGAGTACATTTCTCTTAATTTTTTGTCAGAAATGCACATTTGATACCGAAGACTTGAGGGACTGTGGTTCCTTCCCTCATTCTACGCATTCTGTGAGATTTTCCTGATAAAGCCTGATTGTCTTGGGCTCTGCTGTGGAGGTGCCTTGAGGGCAAAGGTAGCATTTCTTCAAAGTATTTGTTAAGGCTTTATGCCATTCAGTTGTGATGTCAGAGTGGTGAGAAAAGGAGGTAGAGAAACTTGTCTCATCACCATCATGCAAAAATGAAATAGAGAACTCAGGCAGATCCTGGGCTTTTAGAAGTGTCCATAGGCAATCAGCCAAGTTCAGAACTTTTAAAAATTGTAAAGCTCTTGCTTTGTGGAGGTGCTGAATACTTCTGAAAACTGGGACATGCAAATTTACAGTCTTTGCAGCTCAGTCATGCAGGTAGTTTTTGTAGCCAAGTAAGAACAACTGCCGCAGAGGGAATGCTCAGTGCTCACCCTTTTCTGCCCTTCTGTCAATCCTCCACTTCAAAGACTAATAGAGATTACTTATGAAGATGTTTAAGATGGTGGTTTAAGTAGCTTTGGCCTTTAGAGTCGCAAGAAATTGTAAGATTTTTCTAATTGATTTAGTTATGTATTCTTGGGAGAGGATATCTAATGGTGTGGAGACATAGCAGTAACGTCTCCTGCCAGATACAAATTACTTTAATTCTTATATTCAGATATTATGGCCACTGTGTGTAGTATTGACAAATAAATACCTTATTAATTCAAAATATGCTTTTATTTGTAAGGAGTGTGTTTGTTTTTAGTAGTTTAATTTTGCCTTGTTAGAGGCAGAAATCAATATTAGGGGTGACAGAGGATCTGACTACCACATGGCAAAAGATTCAGCTGCATGCTTGAGTTAAAGTTTATTACCCCTTGTAAGTGATTGAAACCTGGTGAGTGGTTCTGCTTATACTTTCATGGTGTCTTTCCTGAAGTCTACAACAGACTTTTCTGTATTTTCAAGTGATTTCATTACCTAGTTCTATTACTGCATCATTTCTTGCTTAAAGTTGTCAGCATTGTCCAAGGTTTCAGGCAAATTTGGCATATTTGCTGACATGTTCTGTGGTGTTCACCTATGATGTGAGTTGGGTGGGTGTTACCAGCAGCCAGGTGTTTGACTTGAGCTGAGCACAGATTTTAATGTGTTCTCTCTTCAGTGGAATTACCACTTGTGAAGCACACTTGGTTCTTAAACCACATACAATAAAACAAAAATTAAGTAGTTATGTACTAGAAACTTTTCAACAGGAGAATGTCCTTCTTTGAAACAGGCCAATATGCAGAAGAGTATGGTGCATAAAATCAGTTTATATGGAACACCCAACAGATCCATTACTATAAAGTTTACTGGAGATCCGTTGTCTTGCCTGACATCTGCAGATAAGTGAGATGTTAAAGATAACAAAACCTTGAGAGGAGCCACAGCTTCCTCTTAGAGCAGGAGGCAGACTTCAGTACCTTCTTCAGAAAGAAAACAACCAAACCTTTTTGTTCACATTTGTTTCGTTTATGTGCTGCTTTTTGCCTGTGCAAAAGACACAAGTGTCTGTGCTTTTTCCTTTTAAAGATGTCTTTAATGAAATGTTAACATGCCACCTAAAGGAGATCAAAGTGCCTGCAAATTTGTTAGTTGCAGGGATTCTTCTGTAGTTCCGGCAGTGTTATTTCTCATTGTGTTTTCCGACTTTTCAGCACTAAGCTAAAGTACTTGCCCCCATTTCTCTCTCAACAGAGCTTTCTGCAGAAGCCCAAGCAGCATTACGTGAATTTGAAGAGAGGGAAAGGCAGCTTAAGCAGGGCCGATACGGCTCCAGGAGAGGAGGGAGAAGAGGAGGCTCAGTTATGTGCCACGGAATGGGAGAACAAAGGAGAGACAACAATGATAGGGGAAGAATGAAGGATCACAGGCCTGCACTGCTGCCAAACCAGCCATCAACAATGGTACCTTTCAGTCCTTAGTATTCTCTGAGCATCCTTGCAGGGAGTTGTGGAGAAATGCATTTTAAATCATGAATCTTTGCAAAGGTGGAATGAATGTATATTCCAGTGTAGACCTTCTGCTCTTGCAAGGCACTGTTAGGCAGTATGAGCTTTGTGTGATGTGATGGTTGTAAAGTATGTGCTTAGTCCTGTTACTGCCTTCACCTTGAGCAATCTCAAGACCTCCAAATGAAAAGTGCGTTTTGACTGATAAATCCCAGTCAGACTTACCTACTGGTGCATGAGGATGGAGGAAAAACTGAACTTCTCTGAGAAGTCTGTATGCAACATGGAAACATGTGCAGTCCCCCATTATTCATAATAATGTAGTTTAAAAAATACAGTTCTGTAAAATATTTCTTGAGTTCTGTCAAGGTAATATTTTTGCAGATACTTTAAAAAATCTATTTGCATATAAACTATGCTACTGTGGAGGTTAAGAAAACCCTAGGACAGTGATCATCATTTCACTACTAGATAAGTTATTATTCTGGGATTTCAAATTAAATTTATCTTTGTTACTAATTTCTTTGCTGTGATTGGTATCACAATATAAAAGACTTTACTTTTTCCATCAAAAAACCTTACAAATACCGAAACCAACTCTAGGAAGTGATCAAGAGGTTCAAACACTTATTTTTGTTCACTGTCATAAAATGTACTGGAACCTGAGATTGTAGAACAAAGTCTATGTATGTCTTTACAGGACAAGGTCATCTGTGTTAAAGATGTGATTTTTTTCCAACAGCAGTAAGTAGGTGCTGGTCACTGGCAGGAGTCAGTGGGTATCTCAGTGCTTGAGAGCCCTGCAGTAGTATATTTCATGCTTTTTAAGCAGTGAAGGCTGAATATATTTTTTTCCATTTTGCTGCAGTCCTTGCAAGCTATTTTGATTTTAAATGTATATTTTTTTGTGCTCATCACAGTGTCTTCTTGTGCATACTATGTAGCTGCTTGGTTTATGTTTGGGGCTGCTGAAAGAAACAATGTCACACTTTTGTTGCTAAAAGGTGCCTCTTTGGGTCTTGCACTTCCATTTGGAAGTTATTGGGCTGGGACTGAGATACAGTAACAGTGACTTGAGAGGCAGAAGAATGTCTCTGAAAAGAGACACAATTTTTTTTTTTTTAATTAGCATTAATTTTGGCCATTTGTTTTTGAGAGCTAGGCAGAAAGAGATTTTGTTCTATGTTCAGAAAGACACAAGGATACTTCGAAAGGTATCTTCAAATGTGTTTTTTCTTAAAGCAGTATGGATAGGTGTGCTGCACTGATACCTCAATTTGTATTTTGACTTTTGTTGCTAGTGCTAGGTCTTATCTCAGAGAGGCATATCTATACACGAGACAAAAGACAGTGGATTTGTTTTGATACTTGGACTCAAGATTTCTAGTGATCTTCACATCAGCCTTCTTGCAGTTAATAACACTAACATGTGCAGAACCCTGACATATGAAACTAGATAGTTTCAGTGTTAAAAATGAGTGAACGTGTCTGCATTCCCCATGCTTCTTTGCTCTTTGCTGTCCTCTCCTTCATGTGAATGTTTTTGATTGCTCCTTTGCTTTCCTGTGCTGATGGTTTTTAGTGGTTCCAGTTGATTATAGGAAAGTTTCTCTGTTCATAATTGACCTTAATTGTTCTCCAGAAATGTCTTGGTTTTGTGCTCATTTATGTCAGGATATTTTAACTTTAAAGCCTAGTGACTCTGTTCTTTTGTCTGACTTTAGACTCACTCACAGAGGTTAATTCCAACACACCAGCAACCTGTTATGAGTCTGTTCCAGCAACAACAACAGCAGCAACAGCAACAGCAGCAGCACCAACAGCAGCAGCACCAACAGCAGCAGCAGCAACAGTTACAATCTCTGCTTCCTTTACAGCATCAGCATCATTCTTCTCCTCCTCCAGGGCTACATATGCCCCCTCAGATAGAAACACCTCGAATAATGATGACTCCCCCTCCAGTGACACCTCAGCAACCGAAGAACATACACATAAATCCTCATTTCAAGGGGACGGTAGTGACGCCTGTACAAGGTGAGCTTTCTGAACGCCTTCCCAGTCATGCAAGCATGACTCATCTCATTCTTTGCCAGAGATGGAACAATTTGTTTGTTTATCACTTCATGGAAATGTGCTTCAGGCTGCTGGTTTTTTTTCTTGAAGCTTGAAACAAATGTTTTGCCTGAAGTAAGACATAATCTTTTTGGACTGTGGCCAACTGAACAAGCAAAGCGTTTTCAGCTTTTATCATGTTTGCTATTCTAATGTAAAGCCCGAGAAGAGCAGTAAACATGGAAACTCAACAGAGAATGTGCTTTTCAATGAACAATAAATGTCAGTTTTCAAAACTAGGAAAGTACTACAATTTGTAAATTTCCCAGGACCATCTGCCTGTTTCGGTAAGAGGCGCTCCATGCAGTGTTGCTCTGTGAAAGATACCGGTTGCTGTCCTTACTTGACAAGATACATGCCCTCAGTTCTCCTTTCACGGAATCACATCTGTAATTGTTTTGATTTGCAAATATGTTTTTTTTTTTTTAAGCTACCACTAAGTTAATTTGGGCTGCGCTTCTTAGAGTAGCTCTCAGCAAAGCTGTTCATGTTACTGTTTATTTAGGAAGTGTTTAATCCCAACGAGGGTTAAAAAAAGAGACACCTGCAAAGCTCTGATTTCTCATTATGTTGGGCCAAGACAGACTAAAGAAATACATAAATATTTATACATAATTATAATGAGGTTTTCTGTATTTTTTCCCCCCCACTTTACATCCACAGAACTCCAAGCCAGTGCTATCTTTGCTTCATTTATTTGATCAGTGAAAAGCAGGAATTTGGCAGGGTAGAATATTGCCAATATATGGAGGTCTGTTGTGCTTCTCACAGATGGCTTTGTAGTAGCTGTGTCAGAGAGCTTATTTTGCTTTTCCTTGTGGTGCTTCCCACCAAATTATGCATCAGGACCGATTATCTGGAGGCACTCCAAAGGAGCCTTTACTCTTGGATTTGTACCTCCTGTGCATTTTTCTAGCACTACCAAACTAAGTTACTGTCAAATGAGAAGCAGAAATTGCTTTTAGACTATTTTAGATGCCTTTTCTCTGTCCCTGTGAAACCGTACCAGATCTTTTCTATCTAGGTAAGTAAATGTGATCATAATGCTGGGAATGGCTACTGAGGGTTTGTGCTTTTGCCTAATGTCAAAAGCATCCCAGTGTATTTTCTTTCTTCAGTCTGAGGAGGTTGTTTTTCACATTACTGGGCAGTTTCAGGCTCTTCTCAGCTGTACCACTGCAGTGGTTGCAACAGCAACCACTGTAGCTGTTGCAGGTCTCTTGTTTGATCTTGTTCTTAGTCTGTTTTTAAGTCTTTGTGCACATCCTCATTTCCAGAAGGTTGTGTACCTCCTGCAGGTTAGGAGATCTCCAGTATTGGATTTGTAAGGGGGAGGGTGATTCTTGGGTTTTTTTAGATCTTCCATTTGCTGACTTTATGTGCAGGTTCATTTCTTGACTTGTAAAAGTCCAGGTGTTCTGTTAGACTGAGCAGCCCTGGAGAATGGTTTTAAAACCTGCATTCTGCAAGGACATTCTTTGCTCTGTGTACTGATGGCAGCTGCTTCATATGAAATCCCTTTGTGCCATTTATTTTACTGAAAGAGTCCTTGGCAAGACTACTGAGTTTTTCTACTAACAGGTGTGCAGCATACTATTAAATACAATCTTTTACTGTAGAAATTTAATCTTCTTGATTAGAGGGCATGTATTGGAAGCTGAGTCTCCAGCAGTGACTGAGAGTAGTGGCCATCTCAGTCTTAATCTGTAGCAATGCAGTTATGTTACATGAAGGTAAACACTTGCACATGTAAGGAAAATTTGAAAATGTGTTGGAAATCAGGAGCTTTCTGTAGATAAATGAGCATAATTCTGAAATCTTCAATGGTATCTGCATGTTAAGATGAAATTTAAAGCAGTCGCTGCAGGCAAATGGTAGATAGAAGTTACAATGTAGGGAGTGCTGTTCCAAAATTTTTCATAAAAAAAAAATCTTCCTTTAATCCATCTACTTGAAGCCCCAATAGGCAGAGACTGGTAGTTGACAACAAAAGGATGTGTTTCACTTGCAGCATCATTTCTTTCAGGTTACTGGGAAGGATGACAGATCAGATTGACTTTGTGTTCTTGATGATGTTCTGCCCCTTCTTGGCTGAGTATATTTCTAGATACATGAGGGGCTTTACACTTTGGAGAGTACAGTCAGATAGGTGCAAAGTTTATTGGGATTCTGTTGTTGAAAATGTGATGTCTGGAAGCTAAAAATGGCATGTCTGGAAGTGTGTGATATGCACACTTAGGTTCTGGTAATTTTAATGGTGTGCTGTCATGTTTCAGCATAGACTGGCATTTTTTTCCTCTTTAATTTTATGGCAGGATAAAGCTCACACACTTCTAATTGTCAGCACCAGGGACACTTTTCCTAACTGCAGATCATAGAAATGCGCTTTTTAAACCTTTTTTGGTTTGAGTTAGTCTTGAAATGCATTGGCTATATCGGTGTTTTCTAAAATAGAATCAAAATTGTTACAAAATTTTCATATGAATAAAATACCATGTGTAAGAGCTCTAGTAGACAGCTACTTCAGCCTGAAAAGGGGTAGAAACACTGCTGAAGAATCCTGTCATTGGCTTATTCCTTTGATGTTTCAGAGGCAAATCTCTTTTCAGTAGCCACCATCTCCCTGCCCAGCCTTGAATCCTGACTTGAAAAAATAGTTACTTGCAAGTTGGTTTTGTTTCAAATGAATTGGTGCTATTTTTAGTCTTTGAAGCTTCATTAATGATTAGGGATTTGATCTATCAAACCCCTAAAAAATGAGCCTCTGTGGATACCTGCTGCAGGTACTGTGCAGTTGGTGTTCAGCTGTGCCTCCTGTGGCATTTGAATCCCATATCTTTTAGCTTGTCACTTAGTTCTATCTTTTCTTTGTCTCCTGTTTCATAAATTAGTTTTGAGTTGTAGCTAGGAAATTCTGCTGAATGCGTGTCCAAACTTGAGTATGATCAGTTTATTAGTGCTGGAGGAACACGCATGGATGTACTATGAAGTAATGATTGAACCTGTGATAATAGGTGTTGCATTTTTTCCCCTTAAATGTTTATACCACAAGTAACTATTTCAGGGATACTGTGATGCTGCCAAAATTGACATGAACTAATGAGCAGTTTGTGGCAGCTCAGTATGCCATTTACCTTTTGAAAACTGTTTGGTGTCTTGGGAAAAATCACATCGTAATTCTCCTGAATAATCAGTGTGGGAATTGCTTCTTGATCTTTTCAACTGTAGTGTTGGAATTTATAGCAAGAAGCAATTTAATCTTCTTAAAATAGTGTCTTACAACATGCTGTGTATTATTTTTGAAACATACTTTTCACACCTATGGAATATTTGACATCAGGAAAATGAGGGCTTGAGACTTCTTTGCTGCTTAAGCAAGTGTCCAAGGATTGAAAGGGCACAGAGTTCGAACTACTATCTTTCATGAGTATTAAATTAATTTGTTTAAAATATATAAATATATGAATTTATATGCTACTGCTGGAGGCAGAATACTGAAATAGACTCGTGCTCTGTTCAGTTGACATTTCTCTACGTTTCCCACCTTATGCTATTTTTCTCAGTGCCACTCTGACCTGTAATACCTGAACTATTTTAGGACTAAGTCTGTCAAGAGCATCCTATCCATTTTTCTCTGTGTGGCCGTGGCTGTTTGATACCGACAGATGTTCATTAGAAGCCAGGATGAAACGATTCCAGTCATTTTCTCCTGTAATGTGATCCAAAGCTTGCACACAGTCCTCCCGTGCTGAAAGACTGCTGCAATTACTTTACCCCATCAGTCTCTGAACCAGCAAACCACAAGTACTTAACAAAAGTGGACAGAGGCCAGACATGGACACAAACTGAAAAAAAACCCACTAATGCATTAGTTCTTATGCCTTGGTTGCCAAGGGAAAAGGGATTTTTGAGGCATCTTAGCGAACTTCTGTGTTAGGAAATGCTCCCAACTTCTCAGACGAGCAGCAATTCTTGATGTCTTTCCTGCTCTGAAGTGTAACACAGTAGCTGTCTGCAAAGTCAGCGTTTAGCCCTGCCTGGAAAATGTTTCCCTATCACTTTCAGAAGTGCTAAAAACAAGCTGGAGAGGAATCTTACTAAAAGCTTTTAGTGAATGAGCAAACACATTGTGTGGTTTGAAATGCTTTGTTTAACTTCTCTAGGCATTTTGTTTAACATGGAAATGTTTGTATTTTTAACCACTTACACAACTGTGAGAAGAAATAAAAAATGCTCTGGAAAATGGGAAAGTTGTCATTACACTCTGTATTAGAGGTTCGAATATAGGTTCAGTTCCCCAGGTGATCCAGCTGTAGCACTCCGTGCATTTTGCCATAACATTAAGTGAATGTTTTGGGAAATAGCTTTTTGTGACTAGCATTTCAAAGTGCAGTTGTAAGGACAAATCATCCACGTTAATCCCCCTCAAGTACTAGTTTTAGAGGTTATTTTTGCAGGAAAAAGGTCTCCTAATTCTTCTTGGTGTCTCCATGCAATCAGTGTTTTCATCTGAGATCAGCAGTTCTGTGATCACAGTTGCTCCCACCACTGTGGTGGCAAGGCCAGACTAAGTAGTTTTTGTGTGCTGTTAATTGCAGCTGCCTGCCTCATTTTGCCCTCGTGAACAGTGATTTTTACCAGTTCATGTGTCTCATGTCCATGCTTGTGGTAGCTTGGTGGTGAGACTGGGAGATGCCTAGCAAATGTTGAGTGGCATGAAGTTGAGAAGGCAAATTAATCGTGTATCCTTCCATTTGAAACACGAAATTATTGTTAGTGTCTCTGTCAGCTTTGTCAAAGAGATGTCTTTGGCTGAATAACTGTTCTAGTTTGCCTTCCTGCAACAAGGAGCAATTTAATTCTGGAAAATGGAGAACTAAATTATGTAAATTAACTAGGAGAATTCCTAATTGCCCTGTTGCATGTTGCAGGGGAGGGAACGGTTGCTCAAAGTTAATTGTAGGAACTGTGACATGTGAGGGTAAAAGTAGGTGATTTTAATCATGGCTTTTCATTGCAATTGCTTTTGGAAGTAGCTACAACAACTGTTAGGTAAAACAAATGGTGTTAAAAGGTGCTTCTTGTTTCAGTGCCCTTGCTGCCAGTTCCTGCCCAGCCAAGACCTGCTGTAGGACCCCAGAGATTTCCTGTGAGTAGCAGCTGTTTCTTCTTCTCTGATATGGATAAGCATACATTTGCAAGGAAATATTAATATAGCAAATAAAAGCTGTTCTAGTGAAATATAATTTTAAGAATTTGTAAATATTGACAATACACTCTGCTGTTCAAAATGTTTGTTAAAAGCTTAAGGTCAATGGATTTTTGCGAGTAGAATTAATTCTGTTTAACTGTAAAATTGTTGAACCAGTCTCTCCAGTGGGAAAGGCATGAATGCATCGTGTCTTAAGGAATATGGGCTTCATTTTATTACTTGACTCTTTCTGTATAAATAGAATCCTTATTTTATTTGATATAATAAAAGGCTATTTGAAATAATCCTTAAGCTTAAAAAGCAGTAATATGTATTTATTGTAAAATGCAACAATGCTTTTTACCATTACTAAAGGTATTTCAACGCCCTCATGTTTTTCATATAAAAAATAGAACTGGCATTGCATGAAGTTGCCTTCTTTTATGTTTGTAATTTTGAAAACAAGACACATAGCTGCTTCACTAGGCTGATTTCAGTACATAAATTTTTTTAACTCTGTGAATGGAAAGAGTGTATGCTTCTAGAACTCTGCTCATCATTTCAGTTTTGTTATACTAAATTTCTAGTTGAAAGGGTTAGCAGAGTATCCAAAAAAAAAAAAAAAAAGACCTAAGTTTCAATATTACATGAAGTATTTTCAGGTAAAAACCTGTATATTATGCTTCCCAAATATATAAAACACACAAAAAATATCCTTGGTTGATGTATGCAGTGTTGAAGGAGGAAAATAGATGTCTGAACATCTGTGTAGTATCACAGTGTAAACTACTGGCATAGGGATCAGATGTGCTGGAAAGAAGCAGATTTCAAACACTTGCTGTGACACTTGATTGGCCAGTGTGGACGTGGTTGTTTTTAATGTAGAAAATTTTTCATACGGGACAGGTAGCTGAGGAATTTTGATGTCTGTATTTTTGCAGAGAAACAATCTTTACATTGCTGCATTTCTTCTCTGAAGTCTTAAAAAATTAAGCTGTAAACCCAGTTTCATTAAGTGTTATATTTTCATTAAAAGTTATTTTATCTTCAATAAAATATTTTTGAACATTTTAAAAATCAGAATATTGTGGTTTTCCAAGGAAATTATTTTCTTCAATAGCCTTTAGTATTATGGGGAGAGCTTATTTACATTTTGAAAGTCATTATAATTGTTATTTTTTTATGAGAACAGGTGTCTTGCATTTGTTTTTCTTTGCTACTAAATTAATTTGCCAGCAAACACAATTTGGGATGGAAAAGAAATTGGAGGATAAAGAACATCTGTAAAGACATTGTAATTGGCGTCTTTGAAGTGTGTTTACATCAGTGTAGAAAAATCGGAAATTAATTTTTTCTAGGACTGAGAATGAAATTAGATTTTAGTTCTGTTCACTTCTGGAGTTGCAAGTCGAGGAGTATGGCAAACCTAACTAATCTATATGCAGCAGTTTTTAAAAGGGAATAAAGTAAACAGAACATTTTTTTGGTAGGACTCTTACTCCTTTAGCCTGCAGGAAAAGCTTGACTGCTTGCTGCCTTTTTATTTATATAAACAGTGCACCTGGAAGGAGTCAGTGTAATTAAATTTTCATGAGGAGGAGGAGGGCTGACTTAAGTAGGAGGATCTGGCACTGTCATTTGGTTGCCATGACTGTTTTTCTTCTACTTCAGCAGTAATGTGCTGCATGACCCTGAGAAAGTTGCTTCATCTTTCCATGGCTCACTGAGTTATAAAGTGGACTTCCCTTATGAAGTACTTTATAAATTTTGCATAGGTTATCAGTCATATTAGGGTTAGGAATTAAGTGTCACTGTGTACATACCTCATGTTTGTTTTATTAAATGTAGTATGTTAGCTCTTGAGCTGAAGACAAATTTACTTTCTGCCTAACGTTTTATCTTGCAGAACTGCCTTTTTTGCTGTTACATGTCAGATGCCTTTGTGCTATTATAATTCACTTGTTTATGTATAAATGTTGACTTAAAGCAATGCAGCAATGGTTAGACAATTTTGACAAGCCATTTGAAAAAGATCAAAGACTTACTCCAGAATGCACACAATTCATTCAGCCTTTCCTTCACTGTATAAAGAATCTCTGGATATGTAATAACTTGAATTTGCTCTTGTTTTTACAATTGCATAATCAAAGGATAATAGTTAACTGATTTTTCTGATTGCTTTGCTTCCAAAAGATAGTGGGGCTAGAATTAAATATTTGCAGTCTGTATTCCCCTTGAACTTTGAACTGGATGATTTCTTTTGGTTGAACGTGGCAGAGGTGGAAACATGAAAAGTAATTAAATTCCTGCAAAGAAGAGACCAGAAGTGGGCAATGCCATAACTGAAGGGAAAATTTGTCTCTCAGTTTCTATCTTATCTAGGAGAGAAACCTCTCAGTGCAGAGTGCCTCCATGCTCCAAATATGGGAAGAACTTCAATCAGAGCTGATCAATTGCCAGTCATAAATGTATTGGAAACCAGGTGTTGTTAATTTAGGGCTGATGAAATGACTTGTAACCATGTAATGGTTAATTCTTACAACCTTCTGCAGAAGGATGTAATTGAAGGGTTGAACAAAGTTGTAATGAGCATGTTAACATATGGTGTGAGACCTAAATTATAGGAAATAATGTAGTGCTGTGTCAAGCTAGTGTTGATCAGGACTGAACCTGCTCAGAGTGGGGGCTGATTAAATTCCCTTTACCTTGAATCTCAATTTTAGTATTTTGGGGTTAAGTTCATTGTTCAATTATTTCCTTCTTAATACTTAACTCCTGGAATGTTTAGAGAGGAACTACTGGAACAGATGCAAGGGAATGAATCTGTGTTGCCTACACAGAGTTGTTTCAACACTTAGAGTAATCTTGAATCAAGTTGCCTTATGTGTTACTCTGTAAGCATTTGAGGTGACTTGGTGTGAATGGTGCTTGAGAGGTGTATGCAACTGATAAGGACCGACTAAATGGTGGATCTGAGGTGTGCCACAACGGAGAAATATGGTGAACTTATGGGATCTGGGAGTTAAGGATGTGAATTCTGTTTGAATTGCGCAGTACTCGTGGCAGTAGTTCATAGTAATCCAGTCTGCAAGCATGGTTTGAATTAACCTGGACCTGTGCAAGTGCCAAGTGCATGTTTTCTTTAAACAGTTTGAAGAATAGATTAAATAACCACTTTGGCAGAGTCCTTCTGAAGGTCTGGCTTTATCATCTGCCATTGCTTTAAAGTGATTAAGAGGCCTTTTCCAGAGTTCCTGTCCCAGTGTCTCAGTTGGTGTTTCACAAGCAGTGGTCTGCTTTGGGGACTGATCCATTTAAAGGAAGGTCACAGGAGACTTTATTCACAGACTGCTCGTATGGGTCTTCGGAACTTTTCATGTGTTTTCTGACCAATTTACTGATTCTTGTGGATGCCCCAGTGCAAGGAAAGGAGCTGGAAGTTTTATGTTACACAAGAGGAACCACTGTGATTCCTGTCCTTCATCCAGTGTTTGTTATTTGGGCTAATTTCTCTTTCAATTCCTGTGTTCTGTAAAGAAAGATGGTGTAAAACGAGGGAAGAGGAGATTAAATTGAAAATGGAAGAGGTATTTCTAAGCACTTTATATTATATAAAGGCTGCTGCTAAGTGACTATTAAGGGATGAAAGAATCCGGACCATCAGCTTATCTGAGTCCACCAGCACATTCCATGTCTGAAATACTTCAGTGTTTGCCTGAAGAAAAATTTATAGAAGCTTGTGGCATCAGTCATCATTTATTGAACTTAATGAACACCACAGTAATACTACTACATGAGACATGTGCAGTACTTTATAGACATACAGAAGTGAAAGAAGTGATGTCATGCCCACTTTGGGATGGAGCGTGGCACAGGGAAGGTGTCAGTGTTCTTCAGCCACACATTGTGAGGTATCCCTAGCATCCAGATTTGTGGCTGGAGTGTGGGGCATTTGGAGAGAAGAGGAAGCTGGGGAGAACCTGCCTTCCACTGCTAAATGCAGAAGAGGAGGATTCCTCAGGTATGAGGCCGTTCCCCCTCTGTCTGTGACCCAGATCCTCCTCTGAAGCTGCTGCAGAGAGCAGAGCCTGTTGTGGAGCTGTGTGCCTTTGGCCAGAAAACTTTCAGGAACTTGGGATAAATTCTCTTTTATTTAGCTGTTGTCCTTAAGATGTCACCTTGGGTGTGGTGTGAGCTGGGCTGGTGCCCAACCCACAGACACGTTTGGTCAACTTGAGTTTCAGAGCTGAAGTTGGAAGAGTCTGAAGTGGCACCAAGCACAAGATGAAGTGGCACGAGTATCTACCTGACTAATTTGTGCCAGGAAGGCTTTGCTATTTTTTAATGCATAAAGCTTTTCTCTTTTGCTAGGACACCTTAAGTGCACTGGGTGGGTGTCTGTCAGATAATTATTTGGATTCATGTCTGAAGAGGCTGAATTGTAAATTATAAATTATTTAGTATTTTAAAGACTTTAATAGGGTGACTTAGGCTAATCACAAGGGCCTGAGGCTATGTTGTATGTCTTTTTTTATTCCCTGGGGGTTTTGACATTATTTGTTTTTTGAACTTAAAATTTAGTTTTTAAATAATCTTTATCTCAACACATTTTTTTTCCTTAAGCAGCAAAAATCTGAGTAAACTTTCTTCATGTTCTTGTTCAACGTGCTTACACTTGATTTCCAGCACATCAGGTGGTGTCTCAAATGGATGCTGTGAAAGGCAGTTGATTAGTTTTGATTCATTTCTTCCACCATTTCTGGAAACAGTAGTTTGATATCTGAGCTTTCAAGTGTTGTCTGTATTCCAGACACTGTTTTTAAACACTTATTTATAATTTAATCTGCAAGAGGTTTTTAAACAATTGACCAGTCATTGCTCAAAACAGAAGTTGCTGTCCTTCACGGCCAATTGCTTGAAATGGTTCTTTTTAAAAAGCAATATATTAGTGCTATACAAATTAATTATAAAAGGTACATTAGAATACAGCTCACTTATTTTCTTCCCAGGTCCTTGGACTGACATGGATAACCCCACCATCATTTTATCAAACGAGGGTTGGCTTAATGGTGTTACAGTGGGCCTGGGTCTGTGGCTGCACCACCTCCTACAGGATGTAGAGGCAGAAATTTGCAGTGCTTTTGAAAACAAAACTCCTTGCAAAAGTGTTTGCTGTGTGTTGTGGGAAATGCAAATAGGAAGGAAATGTTTTCCCATTGTTTCAAATTCAGTCATGACTTGCTACATGTGAGTAGGAGTTTTCTAGCAGTTGTTATTGTGGGCTCATATTCTGCAGTACTCATAGTAAGGACAAATTATAAACAGTCCTGCATCTGACCGCAGGCAGTCATTTTAAACTGATATTTAGTAACCTGCTCATGTTTGCAACAGTACATATATAGGAGACAAACTGTTAATAGAAATAAAAAAAACACTTGTGAAAATGATTCTCTTACTTCCTCACAATTATTTTGCTTTAGCTATGGCTTCACTGCAATGAGTAACAGTAAATGAAATTTTCCCTCTATCACTGTGTAGTAGTGGCAGATCACAGGTAGTGTAGAAAGCGTTTTGTTTTCATTTAACAGAGTACATGGTATCAGGTGGTGTTGATTGACATTTCTTGGATACTGCTTTACACAGCATTTCATGCAAATCATGTTTGAATGAGACTGCTGCATCAAATTACATTTCTTTCAGATTATAGCCCTTGCAGTTGTGAGACAGAGCTTGTTCAGCAGCTAGCAAAAGGCTTTGGTTTTTAACAGGTACTGTTTTCACAACTTGACTGCAAAGCTCTGTAATTACAGCACTTAAGATAGTGAAGGAATGATGGGCACTTTCTCTTATCAGATCTATAAGTAGTAGCAAGCAAATGCAGCATGAGATCGCTCCAGCTGTCAAGTATTGTCAGGCTGCCATAGAGGGAATGCAGTTTAAAATGCAGGTGACATAATACCCAACATCCTCCATTTGCTACTGGGCTTCTGATTAATCACGATTACCATACATTATCATACCATCAAATTTAATCATATCAGTGAATTCCCATCTGCAGGAGGAGCAGCAGCAGCAGCTAAACATGAGGGTAACAGCTATTAAATAAGAGAGAAATAGCTGGTTTCTAAATGCAGTAACCCTTTAACTTGTCATGTTGGCTCCAGTGTGCACGTGCTCTGTAGACAGTAAAATGGAGCAGAAAACTTGTGCATTTATATTTTATAGTTACTGTCACTTATCTTTCTGTTAGGTGATTGCTGTTTAGCACAGCCAAGGAAAATCAGTATTGTCGTGTTGTTTTTTTTCCCCCTTGTGTTAATGATGGTAGATTTTCTTCAGTCTCAGCTTTAGTACCTGCTAAACACAGGATCACAGAATGGCTGAGGTTGACAGGGACCTCTGGAGGTCACCTGGTCCATCCCTCTGCTCAAGCAGGGCCACCTGGAGCCAGTTACACAGGACCACATGTGGGTGGCTTTTGAATATCTTCAAGGATGGTACAAGTGCTCAGGCACCTTTACAGTAAAAAAGTTCTGGTTTATCTAGATATATAGGTTGTACATTTGGTTTTTGTAAATGTGAAGCTTTTAAAAAAATGTAAGCAAAGCACAGATTTTTATCAGCACAAAGAGGGGAAACCATTAATTAAGCACTGTTAAAGAGTTACTCTGCAGCAATCAAGACTTGTAAAGAAATCCAGTTAAAATATAGTCTGCTGAGTACAATACAGTAAGAATAATCTAGAGCTTAAACACTGAATAGAGAACTAAAATGTGTCTATTGTATTACTAGAGAGTATTAGATGATAGTATAGTTATCTTAAGCTGTTTCACTGAGATGAGGAAATGTCCTTTTAAAAGGTATCTCAGTACATTTGCATCATCACAATACAAAAAAGAGCCAATCTGTAAACTAGTATTTGTTCATCTTCTGTGCCTTCAGTTCTTGCTGATTCTATAGAATGTGAAAGTGAAAATGCTTCATTTTATTATAAAGCAGTAAGTCACTACTGTTACAGTAAAATAAGGCAATTCAGATTGGTATTATGGGTTGACTGAAGGTACCCAAAAATGATTAAAATGTTCAGACTTTCTTACCCAATGCATGAATAGTATCTGAAGGCATGTTGGGAACTCTGAGTATATAAAGTTCTTAACACCAATGTGTTTGTAAGGTCAAAGACTTGCAGAACACCTCAAAAATGAGATTTCCTAACAGAACTAAAAATCATCAATCCAGTAATTGCATTACTAAATAATCAGGTCCTTTACTGAGTCCAGGTTAGCAGCAATTCTCATTTTTGTTTTCTATAAAGCTGGCTGCTTCTTGACTTCTTTGGTAGCAACCTGACCATTTTTTGTTAAGGGGAGAAGCATCATCCCGCGGTCACACTGATGTTCTCAGACTGTTTTTAAACAAATTGTAACTGCAACTTCAAGCTTGGAGTGTAATGTAGAAGTCTGGAATTTGATATTCATGATCCAGTTTAGTTGTAGCCTCAAGTTTTGTTTCTAATTGTTAGTGACTTGCAGGCCACCAAGATACATGTAAACCTTGATGACATTTCCGTGGAGTAGTTTCTGCAAAGTCTGAGGAAAGATGTTATCTCATTAGTTCTGACAACAGGAGGGGTTCCTAATTTTTTATACGTCCATAAAACTGTTAGCTTTCAGCACAAAAACTATGCAGAAGGATTTTACTGTCTTGCACTAAATGATTATGAAATCCTCATCTTTCAAGGGAGAGTTCATTGTTCTAAATGACATTAGTGTCTCTTTCACTCTTTCCCCAATTGGTTTGTATTGTACTTAATCTTAAAAGTTAGAGAGCACCAAACAAAAATGATCATGCACTCTTCTACACCCACTCCTGCAGAGGATTGCAAACTCAAGTGAAACTGAATCTTCGAGGTGAATTAGTTAAATTTAGTGTTAAAGAAATTCCTTAGGTTTGGGGTTTGAGTGGTTTGAGTTTACTCTTCCCTCAGTCTGTGCAAGTTGCAACATCTCATCTCTGCTGGAGACACTCTTCCTTCATCCATGCAAAACAGATAGATGGGAGTGTGGATTTTTTTGCACATCAGCACTTTAAATTAGGAGTTTAAATCTAGAGTTGGGATCTAGTTACCAGTAAATTTTCTCTGCCTATATTTCATTAAGAACTTTCTGAAGCAGAAGTTCTCCTGTGGAGAAATGGTTGCATATGGGCCTCTCTGCTTTGTTGCCTCTCTTAGAAACACACTAAAGTTGGGAATGTTTTCGTCTCCATTTGCAAGTTGAATCTGTTCCTGCTGGATGTTTTGCTGGAATGCCCTGAAACTTGCTGAAAAGGGACACTTTTAGCAGTACAATAGTTCTAATTTTTAGCTTTAGTCTCCTGAACTGTTAGGGATTGTCAGTCTGCTGGGAATACCCATCTCTGTCTGTATTGCCTGTGTTATTTATTTTTAGCTATTTGATCATGAGTTGGCTTAAATAACAGGGGATTCCATGCCTTTCTTTCCTTGCTTGTACTGGTTTACCTTGTTGGCTAAATTCTGTTTTGAGACCCTAAACAGTGAAATAGGTCATTGATGATTTCTCTTACAGATGACCTGGACATCTGCCTAAGCCTCTTTATTAACTCATGGAGTTGTGTAGTGTCAACGAGGAGCTTGTCCAAGTTGTGTGGTACATTTTAATATTAAAAACTACTTTCAGCTCAGTTGAAAATATCAACCCATTCTCTCTGACTCAGAGTGCCTGTGGTGCCCGGATCTGTGCAGTGCGTGGACTTAAACCAGTGCTTGGCTATCTCTGTTTTCCCCTCAGAAAACATATTCCAGAAACTTTGAAAAGGCACATATATGGTAACATAAAACTGTTGTCTGGGCTTTTGTGGGCACTCTGAACTTTTCTGTCCGTGATTGGCATTAATTCAAGGTGTGCCTTTTGTATTTGGTGATCTTATCCTAAATCTTTTGAGAAAACCATGGTACTTGCTGGGTTTTAGTTCACTTTGGTGGACTTAGGTGATTGTCATAGATGTCAGAGGAACAATAGGGAATCATTGAAACCATGTTTTAAAAGTATCAAAAATTAATTTTATAATAAAATATTTTCATGAGTCATTCCTTTCTGTATGCTGTGCAAACTAAAAGAAAAAGCTGTGAAACTTTCAGACCCTTGTTTTGAAAGATACAAATACATATTTCTACTTGTAAATTTTTGCACCATATCCAAAATATATGAGCAGGGTTTCCTACACAAGAGGATGAAAAGTCAGTTCCTTGTACAGAAGGTAGTCAGTTTAGGAAAGCTTTTCAAAAAGTGTGGGGGCTGCAGAAATAAGAGGATTAACATCTTATGACAGATGGCTGTAGTTTTAATTGTCATAGGTTATAGTGGTCATTATTCTTTGCATTTAAACCATATAAGAAGAATTAACTGAGTGGCCCTGCTTAACCGTCAATGGGGTTCTCCTAGTTCTTTGCATTTTAAGCGAGATTAATAAATGAAAACATGTCGTACAGGCAGGGTGTATTTTATTGAAAGATTCATGAAGTTTCAATGACATTGTTAAGGTATTTAATTAGTCTCATGAAAAAAAGTGAAGTGACCCTTTTAGAGAAGCTGATAAATCATATAATAGCTGTTAGATCCTCTTTATTCCTTCCTTTATAAGATTAACTTTGTGCTAAGCAATTTATGCTAAGTTTTCTCTTTTATTGGTAACCAAAGTTATCTGTGCTTCATGAATAGATTATTGGAGATAACATCATGTAATTAACAAGAGATGCAGAAAAGTAAAAGTACAATTTGTGTAAGAATTGTATGAGAGAAAATGTTAATTTCTTAACTAGGAAGGATATTTAAAGGGATAAAAGGAAGGCAAAATAGTGCAGTTCTTTGAAAGGATTAAAGTAACCTTATCTCGTGTTCTTTCAGAAGGTGGGATTGCATGAGTGTGTGAAAGTCATGTTCAATGAGCTATTCACAACTCTAATGAATTGTAGACACAAGTTTGCATTGCCTTTTTTTTTCCAAAAGTGATTGATAAGGTGTAGGTTATGCCTTAGCTAAACTGAATAATTGAAATTAGTAAAAGGGGAAATTGTACAACCTGCAGTTGTTCAGAATTGTATAAAAATGTCAGTCTGAAGTGCAGTAAATCACGGTGTGTGTGGGAGGAAGAGTGAGTACATTTTTTGGTGAGAGTAAACATCACAAAATGAAATATTTAAGACAAAATGCCTGTCAGTAGCACTTCAGAGGAGAAGATGACACCACAGTGAAGTATTTCTGAAATGTCTGTGATTGTGTTCTCCTAAGAAATCTACGCAGAATCCTGTTTCTAGACCTCAGGTCTTGTATTCTTACACACCAATATCTTTTTTTCTTGAATTTTCAAAATAAAATTGCATGAGGATAAATTAATTATGGAGTTCTGAGCTTTCTTTAAAAACAGGAAAACATACAGGCGTCTGCTGGGTTGTTCTTATGGACATTTGTTAGGTGTCATGGTAACCATTTCTGTATGAAAGTGAACCACCCTTGTGGGATCTCACTGGCAAAGCACAGAAATTTTTGTCCTTTCCCTCAGTGTTAGAGTTGACCCCAGCGTTGGACTGAGATGTAGAACCTTGGAGCCGTGGCTGATTGTATGAATTTGCAATTTTCTTTTGTTAAGCTGGAACCTGTTAGCTTGAAAATAGGTGCTCTGGACACTGAGTAAGGAAGATTCCTGAAAGATTTAATAATGGTGAAGTAAGAGTTAAAATGTTTTTTTGCAGGGACTCTTAGCTGATGTGTGTACTGAATAGTTGGGTGTAATATGAAACTGTCCGGATAGAAAAACCATGAAAAATGAGAGTAACTACTGTGCATATAAAGATTTATTATGCATCTATGTTACAGTATGCTTATTTTATCAAAAACAGACCATTATGAAACCTGGCTTTTGCACCTGCTCTTCATTAATTTTTGAAGTTAAATAGCTCTGAGTGGTCTTTTCTTCCAAATACCACAAGGCATTTGGGGGTTATTAGCAACAAATACTTGCTGAATGTAGAGTTTAACATTAATGGTAAAATAATCCACTACTAAAATTGTAGTTTAACTACTGTTAAGCATGAAAAAAAAAACCCCACCAAAAAAAACAAGCCCACCCTCAAAAGCTTTAAGTAATAGAGAGCTGTTATATTACTTTTTATTGGTTTTAGGACAATTAGAATTTGACATAAGTAAAAGTTGAAGTGGTAGTACTGTTGTATTTTTATGGAATTTGAAAAAAAAAAAGTAATGTCATTTGTGAATAGACAAAGACCTCATAATGTAGAAAAATACCTATCATAGTTTACATATTTTCTTTTTTTAAAGAAAGTTCATATGTGTCTGGAAGTAGTTGGACATTAGAGTTTTAGTTTCACATGTAGCGTGTGATATGAATCAGCCACACAATTGAATTCCTCTTGGAATTACCCTGGAAGCTTTTTCAGAAGAAAAATCTCAGCAATGTAAGATATGAAAATATAAGCTTCCCCCTCCCTGTTTTACTGTTTTTTAGAGCAGAAGTTTTTATCTTTAGGGATATAGAAGCAAAGCTGTTTAGGAAAGAAGTGGAGGTCAGTCTGTCATGACTGTGAGAAGGAAAAGAATCAGACTAATTTTTTTTTTTTTTTTTTTAGAAGCAAACATTGGTAATTCATTTTTTCAGCAAATAACAAATGTCTTTGCAATTAATTTTGCATGATTAGCCTTTGGTTATCAGCCAAGAAATGTGATCAGTCATAATTTGGTAGTTTTTCAAAATGTCATATACATAAAGTTAAAATCTGCTCAGCAATCAAATAAGTAGGTATTTGTTAGTGAATCTGGAATCTTAAGAAGTGGAAAAAAACCCCATAGTTCTTAACTGCTAGGGATGGAAAAAGAGAGGCCAATAGGAAGAGTTCCAAACTTCAAATATTTCCTTCTTGCTCTTTCTCGGACTGTTGTAAGAATTCTTTTGACCCAAACTTGCATTGTGGCATGTACTTATGAGATATACTACTAATTAGAGAAAAAAATTCTTAATGTATCTTAGTGAGCATTTGTTGGGATTTTTTGACACCAGCTTTTGGATAACAGTTGGATACCAGTTACTTTGTGTTAAATCAATGCAGATATTTAGAGGACACAAAACGTTTTTCAGGTGAATGGTTCTTAGGATGGATGGACACCTTTGGTAGAGATGATCACAGGGAGCTTGAAATCAGCATTGCTATTATTTTAACAGTAGAATGTCTTGCTGGTTATTGGTCCGTGTGGTTTTTTTTGTAAATAAACTGTAATATTTTTTAAAAAAGCATGAGCTTTCTTAGACCTAAAATGACCTCAGTTCTAAAGCTTATTAAATAAAGATTTGTTTCTTTATGATGGGAAATAAAAAGTTTCTCTCAGTGTGTGTAATACTAACAAGACTTCGGTGGCCTAAACCAAGATGTTGTGCTGGTTGCCAACCTCATTTTGAATCCTTCTGGTTGAAATTTTCCAAATATTTTCATTCCAAGACTGAAGTGGTAGAAAAATACTCTTGTGCCCAAGTGGGTTATTTAGAAATGTTTTATTATTACTCAGTTTTCAAGGAAGAAAACTGAGCTTGGCTGCACTGAAGATGTTTCAGTCCATAAGGGCTGTGTGAAATTCAACAGGACTTTCCATGCATTTGCAATTCAGGGCTGCCTTAGGAGGAAATAAATCTGGGCATAATAATGTGAGTACAGGTTGGCAGGAGAGGGAGGGGTATTACAAAGAATTGTTTATTTAAAATAAATATACTGGATTTTTTTCAATCTCTGCCTGCTGCTTCCCTGGCAGGAAAAGGAGGGGAGATGGCCTGGTGTAAGTGTACAGGCAATGAGATCAGGGGCTGAGTGGGACAAGTAAGAGCTCTTGACCAGCTGCCACAACACAAGACCACCAGCCTGGAGTCGGGAAGCTGGATCCATGCTGGGATTAGGAACCAGTGAGCAGAGTGAAAGACTTGATGGGGAGGAGATAATGTACCTGAAGGAGCAAGAACAAAAAGGCAGATTGGGCGAGGAATTAATAGTGAAGAAGATGCTTGAGACCAGGTTACAAATGTGGTTGAGAAGCAGAGATGGCTGCTTATTTTGTAGCCTAAGCCTGTTGCCTTTCAGCCTAGCACGAAAACAAGTTTGGGAGGGAGGGGAGAGACTGATAAGGATCTGTTACTCGACCAGGACAGAATACATGGAGTTTGGAATAAGCAGGTAGAGGAGCCTGTGATCACTGCACTGCTATTTGGTGCTTGGAACCAAGCCCAGACAGATCATTGCTGCTGCCGGTTCTTCAGCTCGTGTGGCAGATATGTGACACTTAAGATTTATTAGCCCAGGTTTCAGTAAGTTTCCACGTAATTTGTTTTTCACTGGCTATTTTACAAATGACTAAGATAAGTATGTCTAGGGAAAAATAGGAGGAATTTGAGAGCTTCTGAGTCAGGCTCTCTGAAAATGGGTAAAAAAGATTGTCAAGACCATGTTCTGTCCCGAGATGCCAGATGAGCACATGAGTACGTGCTGTAAGTCAGATGCAAGATTAAAACCATCTTTTGTGCAACTGCCCTGTTGAACTGGGTTCTTCCATGCTCCTGTTGCAGTGACCTTGTGCATTGCCCACTGATAAACTAATAACCAAACAGCTAAAACTGAGATGGTTTGCTGGGTGCCTCCCTCAAGGATGTGCAGCATGTGGAAGGGCTGTGTGTTCCCTGGGATTGGTGTAAGAGCAATACTTTGAAAAATAGGCTTTTATTCCCAGGGCTTCCAAGGTGAGGGAATGTATCTAACCTTAGTTTGAAAGGAGCTCTGGCAGCTCCTGTGTGCAGTGATGCTGGAGGTGCGTTTTGGGAGCGAAGGGTCAGGATCCTCATGGTTTGTGTTCATTTGGTCTTTTGGCAGGCAGCCAGTGCTGTCCTGCTCAACATGAGGGAAGGGCAGTGCAGTTGAACACCCTTGTTCAGCTAAACCTGAAAAAGTTTTTATGGAACAAATAAATGTAACTTTTTTCCATCCCAAACAGCCCCTTCTTGCTCCAACTGCTGTTGTTTGCAGGCAGACTGCAATTCAAAGGCAGTAGTCAGTTCCAGGGTGGCAGGAATACTGTGTGTTGTAACTGTTCACTTGCAGAAATGTAGAGCTCCTCCTGCAAACAGTGTGCATGTTATGAGGACTGTCATGCTTGAGTGTAATATAATGTCTTTTCACTAAATGAAATACCCACAGGAGTCTGGCTGACTGGAAGCACTGGCAAGGGGATATAGGCCCTTTAATCTCTAGGAATGAGAGTATATTTACAGTTGGTGGCTGTATAATGACATAAAATAAGTAGTCACAGTCTTGGTCCCAAATAAGAGTATCTCACATATCCCCATTCAGGTGTTTCAGGAAGGCTACAGATTTAATAATGGGTCTGATCCTTGGTGCTTTTCATCTACTTATTTGGGCTTTGCCAATCCCAGTTGTATTGTGCTGGTAGAAGGCTGTAAAATAGCTCTGTCTTGTGCTGCTTTGATAGTGAGTAACACTAACAGTGGCTCCAGGGCCATTGTTACTGTGTGAGAAATTCTTATCCTAAAATTCCGGTCTTCATGCAGTACAAATATGATAGGGTGAGACTTGTGCATACCCTTGGTGAGGGCAACTCAAGAGATAAAAGATAAGCTACTGCAGTTTAGTTGTTTGGCCCTTTCCTGATGACGATACTTCAGTCTAGCAGGGAGTTTTTGGTCTGGAATCTGTTTGGAAAAGCTTGTCTTCAGTAATACAAGTTTTAATCTTCAAGGTGAGCATCACATGTAGACAGAACAGATCCCACCACTGATTTCAGAATCTTCATAAAGAGGAAAGCAGGGATGTTCACAGATTATTTTCATTATGTACTTGATTTACTTACATAATAAGGAAATGAGAATATAATTTATGTGAAGCACAGCTTAGTCTGTATATCAGAGGTTTCTAATGTGTTTTGTCAATTTTTGATACAAAAGAAAAAGAACTCTAGTGTGAATTACTCAATTAAATGTCTGTTCTGCGGAGTTCTGCTTTTGTATTAACATACTGCTTCCTGCAATATGCAAAGGCATTAAAAAAAAAATAAAAATCCAATGTCTTACTGGGAGAAAGAAAATTTTGTACTCTTCCTTGCAATGCTTCAGATGCTAAACTGTGAATTGACAGAAATGTTACTCTCCTTAATTCTTTTAGAATGATGATCTCTTTAATTTTCTGGATGCCATAAATTGTCCTTCCCCCCGCTTTTTTTTAAGTAAAGCTGCTCCCTTCGGTAGCTTACATTGTGCTAAATTGATGATGAAGAATAGTAGGGTTTATGAAGATAAATGTCAGGAATGTCTTCTAAAGTAGACATTCAGATTTTTTTGGATTAATGGGAAAGAAGGTCAATAATTGCATGGATTTCAATAAGCTTGAGATGAAATGGCATTCCTGTGGTGCTAGTGATTATTAAAACATTGTGAATTCATTTCAAGATACTGTACTCGGGTTTAATATATCTTCCATTGTGAAGGAATGACTCAGTAAGGGCTGTCAGTTTGTACAGGTGATAGGAGATAATTCATACAGCAATTGTATTTTTAAGAGGAAAAAAGTTATAGCAGACAATACATAAATTTCTGCATGGCAGCCTTAATTTTAATTCTGCCTTATTAAATAGGGCCCTCCAGACTTCCAGCAGCATACGCCTGGACCAGTTCCTACCAACTTCTCCCAAGCCCCGAGGCTGCCAATCCAGGACCAGTGGAGAGGGCCACCCCCACCACCTCCACCACTCCCTCCTCCACCTCCTCAGGACAGAGATCCTTTCTTCATAGCAGGTGAGCATTTTCAATCCCATTAACAATTAACACCCACCTTTTGTAAAGTGACTGCGCATCCCACAACATGAAATGTTCAGAAGAGCCTGAAGGCTGGAAGATCATCTGATGTAGCCAGGCTGGTACATGCCAGAAATCTGGTTGTCTAGTATATTTTTGCTTCTTTTGATGTGGCTTTTTTACTTTTTTTTTAGTATGTCTTCACCTGTAACTGCCATGAATCTGCATATTTATATGGACACAAAAGTAATTAATATCTAAATGATTGTTGCAATGAAGTTGTTGCACTTTGTTACAGTTTGGATAACAAATAATTCGCCATGCACTTGGATTTCCTCTTGTAACTCTTTTAAACTGCCTGGACTGTGTGTGTGGTGTAAGAAATTTGTTAAGATTAGATAAAATTATACAGCCTAGCGATCAAAAGAGACTAAGTGCATATTTATATTTATACCATATTTATATAGTATTACACCAATTATATTTATATATTATATATTATATTTATACCAATATATATGATATTATACATGTACAATATGTAAAAATGTGCTAAATACCTGTTTAGTGAATGGTGTCAACGCTTTATGAGTTCTTCTGCAATTTAAACTATAATTGGTGGAATCCTTCATTGATTTTATTAAAGTAGAATTTCCAGAAGGTATTGTTGATTCCAGTTATGCTGGTCTTTCAAGGATCAATTCCTTTTATACACAAGTGACAGGAACAAAACATAACCTTGAGGGTAGGTCTTACAATTAAAACATCCCGTACAGTTTTGCATTCTACAAATTTCAAGTTACTTTCCGAAACAGACTAGAGCTTTATGTTTCCGAAATGCATTTGTGTCCCGGGGAAGCTGTCATTTAATCGGTTCTCTCGTTCCCACAGATCCGAGGTTCCCGGGTCATCCCTTGTTTGAGCAGCGAAGCCCCCCGCCGCCCCCGCCTCCCCCGCTTCTGAACAGCGCCCATCCCGTTCCTGCGCAGAGCCCCATGCCGTTCAGCCCGCCCGGGCCCGCCTTTAACCAGCAGGGACAGCAGCCCGTGTACCCCCGGGATCGGCCGGTGCGGCCCAGCATGCAGCCCCAGGGCCCGGTGGGGATCCTGCACTTCAACCAGCCGGGCTCTGCCACCCCGCGGCCCTTCATCCCCCCGCGGCAGCAGTTCCTGCAGGCGCCGGGACAGCCCTTCCTGTCCCCGCACACGCAGCCCAGCATGCAGGTACGGAGCCGAAGCCCATCGGCCTTGCGGGTCCGAGGGGGTGGCCGTGTAGTGCCGTGCCTGCGGCACTGGAGAGCGATGATCTGCTCCCCGCTGCCGTGTCCCGGTGTCCCTCCGGCCCGAGGCCCGCTCGGCGCCGGGCCCGGGGCAGCGCGGGGCGGCAGCGCCCTCTGCCGGCGGCCGCGGCGCCGCTGGAGCGGGGCAGCGCTTCGGGGATGGGCACAGGGCCGGGGTAAACAACATTAGAAAACGGTGTAGAGGACAGGAACCCTCGAATTCATCTTTTTTAAATTCAGTTGTTGCCTTACACAGGTTTTAAGTGTAGAACGACCTTACACTACTTCTGCTGGTCTGTTTTTTTCCTCTGTGTGATTTTACTTTAAGCTGGTTCATATCTGCTTAGAGTTCTAAGAACTTGGGAGGCTGGAGCTGTTTTTCAGGAGTTTATTACCTTGAAACTAAAATTTTTTGGTTTTTTTCACGTGAAGGGTCCCATGCATCCTCCATTACAGCCTCAGCCACAACCTCAGCCTCAGCAGCACCATCACCAGCAGCAACAGCAGCACCATCACCAGCAGCAGCAGCAGCATCACCATCTCCAAGGGCCTCCACAGCCCTTAATGCCCATGAACCAGCCGCAGTTCCGGCCCCACATGCCAGCCACACAGCAGCAGCCAAATAACAACAGGATGCAGTGTCAGCCACGACAGGGTCCAATGAAGCCAAGGCATGTAAGTACCACATACGTCAGTGTCCTGCATGAGTAGCAGGAATATAAGCACAGGTTGCAAAACTCACCTATGTGGGTTTTCAATTCTATTTATTCTATTCCTGCTCTTTCCTCTACATTTACCATTCCCTGCTTGTTTTCTGCCTTGATTATTTTATAGCCTACATTGAAATATACCATGTATATCTTTCTTTTCTCCTCTGGTCTTCAGTCTTCTTTTTGATTTGGGTCCAACAGGAGATGTAGCAGTTGGCCAAGAACTAGCAGTAAAGGGGTTTTGAAAGATAGATTTGCTTTATAAGGCTTTACAACTGCTGGTAGTCTGCAATTGTGTGGGAGCCTAGTTCTGTGACACTCTTTTAATTTGAAGTTGTCTCTGTACCACTGCTGATCAGTTTTTTAGTTTAGATAATGCCTCTTCCATCTTGTGAGTTTCCTCTGATGCAACATATTCTGCTGCTTGGTAGTTGAGTAGCACAACAGCCTGGAGCAGCGCTCAAGACAATATAACTATAGTTCAGCATAATTGCTTTCATTAGGAAAGGAAATCGCACAGTGAATCCAATTTCTGAGAATGGTGTTAAACAAGTGAGATTGTTTTGGTTTTAATTTGAAAAAAATGTTACGAAAATGTTCTCATTCCTGCTTTTTCTTTCTGTCATTAAAAATATTGTGACATTAAAAAGCAAGCTCTTCACAAAGCGTGTTTTCCCATACCGAACTAAACCGGGAAGACGTGAAACCAAAACCACTTCAGGCTGGTTTGTGATGCAAGTCAGCAGGTTTTTTTTTTTCCTTTCTGCTTTTCAGAGTACCCCATCACAGAATATTGTCAAGCGTTCGAATCAGCAGCTGCAGTCGGCTGCTCCCAGGAACAGCAACCTGCGCGAGTTGCCGATAGCCCCGTCCCACGCCATGGAGATGAGCAACAACAGGCGAAACTCCACCCCAGCTGCTCAGGTCAAACCCATTACCAGCACCATGTCTGCCAACAAGCCTGTCACTGGTGGTGGGAGCTCCCAGGGAAGGCCTGAGATGAAAGCTAAAGCAATCACTCCAGTGAGTCAGGCAAAGTCAGAAGGAAAATCTGAACCAGAGGTAAGGGAATTTTTTTTTTTTTGCGTTTAAACAAAAGACCAAAAACCGAACAACAAGAAACAAAGGTCCCACCTTTAAAAAACTTTTCTGGTCTGATTTATGAACTGAAAGCATGCTTAATGTATTATTCACCAAATATTTTTTTGGTGCCACTAGAGGCCTCCCTTCTGAATTGCACTTTTCTCTTTTATTGCAACAGCAGAAATAGTCTCCATTGACATAAAAGGTCTGGAAGGTTGGCAAGGCAATGGTGAACTTGTTTTGCAGGAACAGGAGTCATTTCTACTAGTAAAAGACAGAATTTGATTAAAGGTGATCAGTGATACAAGTCTCTGAAATGCTCACTTTGCCCATTTTTATCTTTGAGGAATTATAATTTATTTTCAGCTGATCATATTTTTTTTAAGTCTGAAAGCCTCTTCTCTGTCACCTTGTATGATGCTGTATAGCTCAAAGGAAGAAAGAAGACTCTTTGGAGAGCTGTCTTTCTCTTGGTGTTTTCCTTTAAGCAGTTCAGTCTCTACTAGGCCATGAGCGTTCATGCAGGAGATCATAGCTGTGCTGTCCGAGGAGCTTCTTGCTCTTGCAAAAGAAAATTTCTTTTTTATGGAACCTTTTCATGTAAGGGAAAAATGGAGATGCTTTAAAGTTTTCCATTTTGGAGAAAGTGATGCTGTTTGCTCTGCACAATTGAAAAAATCAGATTTTTTCAAACACTGAAAACCAGTGTTTTCAGCTTCATTGGATCGTGTCATATGAACAGATGACCATTTCTCTGTACAGATCTCCTGGAAGCTAGAGAAGACTCTCCATGAGCTCTGTAACTTTGAGAGAGGGGGTAGGATTGAGCTGATGATGCTCTTTATCCTGAGCATGACAGCTAAATGCACCCTGTGTGCTTTGTCAGGCTATTCTGTGAAGAACTGTAAATCTTCATAGTTAACATGAATCTTGTCTCAAGGACCAGGTTTTCTTCAGCAACTGTTGAAAGCTTTAATTGTGATAATGCTGTCTTCTTTTTAAGCTGCTCATGATTAGCTTTTCACCTTGTTCTTGAATTAGGGATGGTCATAACTAATTTCCACAAATGAGGCACAAAAGAAACCCAAAGCTTATCAGTGTTTGACCTCCTGTGCACTTGGTTTTCAATGGAAATTTAAAAAAAAATCCTTTTTTAGCTTTAATATTCACCTTTTTGGAAAAAATATTTAAGTAATCTCTTTCCCCTCAATTCAGTCTCTTGGAATAATCTCAGTTACAGAAAATGCAGTGCTTCATAGAGCATCCTTGTCTTTCAGGCCATTAGTAAGGTAAGTCGTGAAAAATCACAGGGCTCCCCATCTAAAACATCTCGAAATGTAGTGTAGTCATATGAAGATTAAGGCATTAGTTCTGAAGTATCTCTGGCAATATTTAGAAAATGATAAGCATATTTTTTTAATTTATTTTAATTGAGTGAATTAGAAAAAGAAACAAACAACCTCAAAGCAGTTATCTTGTTGTCTCCATTTTACATTTTAAACATATTCTAGCCTGTGGTTATAAGACCAGCTATTCTTCCCTGTGTGAATTCTTGGTGTATTACAAATAAAGCCTTATTTCTCTGTCAAAACTGTCATTGAAAAAATTACAATACCTGTTTTATGCGAGTTTTTGCAAAGCAGGATAAAAAACCAGGGTGGTGTTGGAAAAAATGAAGTCTCCTAGTAAAGCCCTTGTAGATATATTTGGCAAGCATTAGGAGAGTGTGACTATGTACACTCAACCTTCTCCTTGCAAAGCACACCTGGAACAGGGCCTGGTGCTGCAAACAGTGTAGTAGCAGTTGTCCCATTTCTGCTGTGCCACTGCAGTGGTCTTGTTCACTGCTGCTTCTTCTTGTCGCTCTTACAGATGGGAATGCTGCACTCAAAATGTTCATTTATAAACTTTTAATCATATTCTTCACTGTTTTTGTAGTGTTTGTATGTTATTACATAGCTCTCCTTAGGCAGATTGTAATGTTTTGCAGTCTTTTTTGTGTTTTTCTTGTAATTAGCTGACTTCATCCTCTTCTTTTGCTTCTGATGATGATGAGAAAGAGTTAAGTTCTGTCACCTATTCTGGTGTGTGGCACATAACTGAATTGGGCAGGTTATTTTGCAAGTGTCTTCAACTGGAAAATTAAGACTTTTCTTTGCATCTTTCTTCCAGAGTCAGTGGCTGTATTTATGAGTGGCCTATCATTTAGGAAGCACCAAAAAAATAGCAATATTGCCTGTTAGAGGCTTTGCTCACCCTAAATATAGATATTAGAAAGTTTTGCAATGTGAGTGATTAGAAGATGAGGAACTATATATTAATGAATGCTTGTGTTCCTGTGAGGCTGCAAAATACTGACCTTAAATGCCTGTTTAGAATAGCTTTTACTCCCCAGGATTTAAATTGTATATCCTCAGTCTGAAACATCATTTTGTCATTGAGATAGGAAAGTCTGGATGATGTGGGCCTAATTCTGCTCCTGTTGAAGTCAGCTTAGGATAAGAGGAATTAAGGCAGTATTAAGCATTTTTGAATTTAAAGAAGAGGGAGAATGGAGAAAGATAATGTGTCTTTAGGAGAAATGGATATTGGAGCTCAGAACATGAGGGAAGTCAGTAGAGCACTACGTAGTCATCGATGTTCTGATGTTAGTACTTAAATTGGGGATAATGTCCTTGATGTACTGAAAAAAACCCTTTGTATTCCATGCTTCCAAATCCAGTGAATTGTGAATTTGAGTTGTTGGATTTTATGTGGCTGTCTTTTCTAACAAGGTTTGCAATATGGAAAAGAACTTCTGCATTAAATTACTAGATCAAATGTATCTGAATATTTTCATTTCTTTAGAAATGAACTACCTGGAAAATTGTAAATGTCTTAAACTATTCTCTCCAGTTTACAAAACATGTCTTCGAGATTTTTGTAGTGGTGCCTCCTGTATTATGCTTAGAAGAGTCTTATTGTAGTTTTTGTTTGCCGTTGGAAATTAGCAAGAGGATAGTGCTTATTGGAGTAACTTGTAATCTTGTTCTTGGCTCTTGCCCTGTTTGTCCAAGATGTGCAGCATGTCTGCTTTGTAAGGTGTGTCATACCTTCCTGGGGTTCAGGAGCAGATGTTATCAGCAATCTGATAGTGTGTAGGTAGGTGTGTGTAGATATCCTTTAATTCAGGTGATTTGTGGGTTTGAACACAAGCAGACAAATGAAGCAATTTGGATCTGGCTGTAGCTTTTGCAAACACTTAGCATGAATTTTTAGACAAATTATTCTAGCCTCTTACGTTTTTAATGTTACAGATTAAAAGAATAAAGACAAGCCTGCTGCATAGATTTGTGTTTCTGCCACAGATCAAACCATTTTGATTGCTCTGTTCTTGCACCTATTTTACTGAGACACATAAGTGACCCTGATTGCATGATTCCTTTTTTGTTTCTTTGGGAGCCAGCCAGAACATTAAGTGTCTGGTTCTTATGACTCAGCATTTAGTTCAATTAATTGGCAATTAATCCTTCAGACCTCTGAAAAGGCATGAGTTTGTTTATTTCTTTTTAATTCACTACATGAAAAGCAAGCTACTGGTACTAGGACTATAATTTCAGTAGAAAGTTTAATCCCTTGATTTAGAGTGCGTCCTTGCTGTCTTTTCCCTAAGTCAACAGTGCCATTCTAGGCTCCTCAAAAGAAGGATGTGGGACTGCTGCTTCTCTTGCTGGTGCGCTTCAGCTAGATTCAGGAAAGGAGCCTGTAACATTTTCTTTTGATGCTTTCCATCAGAACTGCCTTGGACCTTAAGGCAGAAGAAAAACCTTACAGCTAAGACTCAGTCGTTTTTCAAACCTCAGTGAAATGCATTATGTTAAAGCTGTTCAAAGACGGATGAGAATTCCCAATTAAAAAAAAAAAAGCAAACTCAAGACCTGGTAGAAAAAATCCACCCCCACAAAACTAAGTGCACGTCTGGCCTTTTGTACTTTGCAGCCTCCTGAATATACATGTACCATGTACCATTTTTTCATGTTGGGGAGTTCTCTACCCAAAATATGTGAAGCTTAATAGTTTATCTATGGAAGAGGGTGCTCCATGTTTTTCTGTGAAAATAATACTGGTTCGAACTTTGAAAGATGTGTACTTTTCCCCATTTGATTCTGAAGGCAAAATCCTTGCTTGCCTTGCGTTTTTTTTTTTTTTTTTCCTTGGCAGTGTTGTTGTTTGTTGGAGAAATCTATACTGGGCTTACTAAACTAACGGGATGGAAATCATTAGCAGTAGGCATTGTGTCCTGTGTTCATCTTGACCCTGTCCTGCCTGTTCCAAATGTCCTTATTGCACACTACAGGTCATTTATATGTACTATACATCACATATATTCCCCCACTCTGTAGGACGATGTATTAAAGGTGCTCTTAAAGCTGAGAAGGGCATTTAACTGCCTCTGTTTTCATCTTGACAAGGAGTTTGCTGTCCTCAGTCTGTACTGTTGGGCCATTGTACAAATTGAGTTAAACCTGACTTCTAATAGAGGTATTTTGTTACTCATCACAGGGCCTTTATCTTCCTCTAGTTGCAAGGGTGTTTTGTTCAGCGTTTAACAGTAGTAGTAACTTGCTTTTGAAGGATTTTGGTCTTCCTTCAGCCTGTTAACAGACTGATCTGCAGTTGTCATATAACCTCAGGGCTCTTGATGCTTGATTTTAACCTTTAAGAGGGGATTGACTTCCTAGGATCATTACTAATTTCCTGAGTTAAGTTCCAGAAAGGAAGGTTTCAGATTATATTTGTGTTCAAGTTGCCTAAATATTTTACTAAGCATTCTTCAGACTGCATTTGTGTTGGTAATAGAGTTTGTCAGTCATCTTCCTGTGTTTAATTCTTGCATAGCTGGAATCAGTGTATGTGTGCAAGGGCTGTTGCAGGGATGTATTAGTCAGAGTCCCTCGGGATGTTCTTTCCTTGTCTGCTGGCAGGACTCATTTCAGTGTTTTGCAAAGCACACAGCTCTGTGCTGCTATGTGTAACCTTTGAGTGGGTGTTCTGAGCTTACCACATCGTGATCTACATCTCCCAAGGCCTTCAGATCTTGTTAGGTGATAAAATGAGCAGGCAAATCCCTCATAATAAAGAGCACTGGTAGAAGTGGCGATTTTCTGAGGACTGGTGCTGCAATGTTCCAATCGAATATAATGGGAAACAAAAATTACAGGGCTGCCTCCAAAAGTGAACTTGGTATTGGCTTATGGCATCCATCAGGCTTGTTTAGATAAACCATAAAATATTTTGATCTAAACCAAAGCAGGTGAATAAACTAATTCAGTAAGTTAAGTGAAACAAGTTTTCCCTCTGAACAATTGTAATAATTATGATACTTGGTGTCTCTGAAAATGACTGAAAATTTTATTAATTGCATCAGGATCTGCATAACAGCACCTCCTCCTCCTAGATGGAGCTTACGTGTTTTCTTACCCTTTGCAAACTATTCTTAAGGGTCTTAATTTTTCCTTCTATTTCATAAGGGTCATATTCTATTCTTTTTTGCTACAGTCCAGCATCTCCAGTTTTCAATACAAGTTGAAATATTTGGGTTTTCTCCTGTGGAAGTATGTTTCTGTACTATCTATCAACACAGATCTCTAATTTAGTTGTCACAGTGATTATTAATCACCACCATCATTTTCCATAAAGTATAAAGACAAGAACTTCTGGATAGATGCAGCATTCTCATGCAAAGAGCTGTGTTAGACCTCATCCCTGAACTACAACCCATACTTAAAAAATAAATACAAACTGTAAAGGTGCAATTTGATTAGTCTTCTTCAGCCATTGTTTAGGCTTCTAATTAGACTGCTAATTAGATGCTTGTAATTGGACTTCTAATTTGAGACAGTGAGCTGGTTTTTGGTAACTGTGAGAATAATCCCTGTCAATACCTGCTCAGGGAAGAAGCAGCTACAGCTGAAGGAAACAGACATTTGGGATTTGTGCATCTGGGTGCTGTGAGTGTGAATCTGACTCTGCTGGGCTTTCACATCCGTGAACCAACATTATGGCTGAATCTGTTCTGATGGATTTTTTCTTGGTCTGGGGGGGATTTTAGGGTGCACTAGGATTAAAAACACTTGAATATTAAAACCCACAACCTTCAGGTCACACATTTGGGTCACATATGTTCAAAAAATGGCAGTTGTGTTGAAAACAGTTTGCACCCAGTTACTGCAAGATACATAAAGCTTCATCACGGATTCCTGGTTTTTGAGAGATATTTCAACACTCTTTATGCATTAATTTACCAGCACACCAAGTATCGTTACTTGCAGAGGCTGTTGTTAGTGATTAATAAATCTTGAGTAGAATGTCCTGCTCATTGCCATTTGTAAGCATTTTCTGTAAGTCTAACTTAATATTTCAAATGGTTAAAAATAAATAAATAATATAACAATGAATTATCCTTCCTAATTTTGAAAAATATATGTGATTTTATTGCAAGAGCAATATTGCAAGATCTCTTTTCCAGGATGATGAGAATCTGCATTTCCTTGACTCTTTTCCGTTTTTATACAGCTTTTCATAAAGAACCTGTTCTGCTAGAGTTGAAGAATCTTTAGAAAGGTTATTTGATGGTGTCTAGTACGTTCAGAGGGGCCCAGGGCTGGAATATTAAAGGCATTCTCCATATACCATTAATATTCCAACACTGCATTTGGCAACATTTTGATTCTGAAGAGAGTGCACGAGTTCAAGGTCAGAGAGATTGACTTGTGCTGTTCATTATAACCAATTATTGTGTGACAAATGAGTTTGAGATCAGGCTTAAAATTCTGTGAGAAAAATCAATAGTTCTAATCAGGGCCTTTCAGGTCATTTACCATCCTACCTTTTGTTACTTTGTCAGAAAAGAGCAAGATAAAACCTGTGTGACAGTGGGTTGCCCCTGTATTGTTACCTTCTATTTGAAACATATTTTGATATCTTGAATTATATTAATAGTTTAATTGGGTTTGGAAACTTTTAAATTAGTTCCAATTTGTAAAACTTCTTTTATTATTATTTTTATTAGTATTCTGATCAGATTTCTCAAGTGGTCTTAAGGTTTCTTTTCTGTCTAGGAAGCAGTATATCCAAGTCCTAAACCAGATATGAGCTTGTCTGTAATGAATAGCAAATAAACCTCAGCAGCAGATACACTCCGCTAATAAGCCTTGCTTTGGTATCGAGGAAAATTTTAAAAACTCTTCAGAGTTACAGCTTTACAACATCTGAAACAATTTCAAGTCGTTTTGACCGAACTGGGCATCTGTCTGGAATTTTATAAATTCATTTGTTTCTTCCTTTGTAGTATCCGGACGAAGATGAAGAAACCCGGTTGTATCGTTTGAAGATAGAAGAGCAGAAGCGCCTGAGAGAGGAGATCCTGAAGCAGAAGGAGCTGAGACGGCAGCAGCAGGCTGGGGCCAGGAAGAGGGAGTTGCTGGAGAGACTTGCACAGCAGCAGCAGCAGCAGCAGCAGCAGCCTTGCTCCCAGCAGCCCTACGTGCAGCACGAGGAGGACTCCTCCGAGTTCCCCACCAACGGCAGCCCCTACATACCCCACTCGGGCTTGCAGACCCGGCACAACGTGAAAAACAGACTCCTTGTCAGAAAGCAAGACGCGGTAGTTGCCAACGTCCACCCCAAAGGCGCGGATTTCCCCCAGGGCGCGGGGGACGGGCAGTACCAAGGACAGCAGCTGAAGCCGGTGAAGCAGCTGAGGCAGACTAGAACAGTTCCTGCGAGCCAGCCTCAGGCGCCGCAGAAAGCGTTACAGAGCAAACCGGCCGCGGCGGCGCTGCCCGCGCCACAGGCGGCTCGGGTGGCCTCCGTCGCCGCGAGGCCCCAGGAGCAGAAGCCAGGGGTGAAAAGGACTGTCATGCAGCGGACAAACAGTGGTAGTGATGGGCCCCATGTCGGCAGCAAAGTCAGGGTGATTAAGTTGTCAGGAGGGGTAAGTTTACAAGGCTCATCTCATCTATGTGTCTCCTCGTGGTTTGTTTCTGTTTGTTTGGCTCTGTGTAATCCCGAAATAAAAAATGGGCCCGAGCTGGTGAGGGAAGGAACAGGTTTAGCGTACCTAATAGCCTGTCTATTATATTTTCAGAACTGTAATTTATTAGCAGTTATTAAGCAGTTAGTGTTTCCTGTAATGCTTTACTGCCAGGGCAGTTACCAATGAAATCGTATTGAAATACTCCTTTCTTTTAAGTTGTTACTTGGGAGTCTGAAATCTGAAAGACTGCTCAATTGATCGGATAATTACTCAGAGAGAAGAATTTAGGTGACTGTATTTAATTAAGGTTTGGTTAAAAAGGACCTGCTTATTTGGTAAGTGAGGCCACCTAATTTGCTTGTGTGCAGATGCTGATATTATTGTGGTTTCTACTCAGGGGAAGATGGTTTTTATTTTCTTGAGAAGTATGTTATGAAGCTAATTTAAGCAGTATGTTGGAGAGAGGTGTTTTCTGTTAGAGGCTGGGTTTAAAACATTGCCAGTTCACTCCTGCATCTAAATGAGATTTCCTTATCTCTAGATGATGGGGTCTTTTATCTGCAGTATGTCCCTTGAGCACTGGTGTGGAGGACTCACAATGATGATCTTGAGGATAGTGGGCCTGTTTAAAATCTGGAGTTTTGGTGAGAAAGTCTCTCGACCAAATTTCTTCTGTCTTAATGAAAAGACAAGTTAATTTGTTAGGGCTCTAAAGAAGGGATGAAGGGACATAGAGATCGTGTTGTCAGTGTTTGAAGTATGTCCTTGGGTTTATGCTGAGGAGGAAAGAATGATGTGATGTAGCAGCACATTGGAATTGTTTTTCTGGAATAATGCTTTTAAATTATTTGGAGAATTTTATAAGGAAAACAAATCAGTGTGTAGCAGGGACTGAACAAGGCCTTGGAAGCTAGGCTTTACTCTGTAGAAATCGGAAGTTGAAGTGCCAAAGTCTTGAATACTTTTTATTAATGCTTTTCTACAGCTCATAAAACTTAATTACACTCAGAACTGTGAATTGCATAATGAGTGTATGGTCTTTCCAAATATTAACATACAGGGCATTATTGACTACATAGACATCCTGTACTTCTAGTTGTTGTCAGTTCTAATTCCTCAGACATGGTAACTTGGGTACAGTTAACTACAGAAGAATAAAGTGCAGGAAGCTGAAAGAAATTAATTCTGTTGAGCTAAAAATATTTTTATATAAGTATGTCTGCAGGAATCCCAGTGGCCTGCAAGAGGTATGACAGGTTTGTGATTCATGCATAATTGAATAAAGCGCTCATGCACAACTTCTTTTATTATGTGGTGAAACAAAACAATGCCAGTCACAACTGTATACAGCTCCTTGTAACAAATAATTATCAGTGCCCACAGCAGCATTCACAGTGAAATAATTTTTATCACAGTGCTCTATTTAGAAGACCATGAATGATTTGTTTCAGATAAGTCTCATGGTAAGCAAGAGCAATTAGCTTAATTAAATGCATGTGTAACTCCCCTTTCATTGTGTACAGAAGCAGATTTACTCTGTCCTCCCTAACTTTCAGATACTGAGGTTTCAGCAAGGTGAGGCAGCTTCTTTACATGTATGTAGCCTTTGCCACTGTTTTCATGTTACCATGGACTTTTTAAGTTTCCTTCCAGCTGTGGGAGAGTGAAAGCAAGCATTGCAATTAGTTGTTAACACTGATCAAGATAGTTGATTAAGTTTTAATCAGTTAGTGGCAAGTTGAATCTGTGACTTTATTTCTTTGATGATACAAGGAAAAAAAGAAATATTGAGCAGCAGAGCAGACAATCTTCTAGTCCATTTTTGACAGGATTTAAAGAAGAGTTGAAAGGTGCTTGGACTCTGAATACTATCATAGTTGGAGATCATACTTAGTTTCCACTGCTTTAGTCTTGCCACATGCTTTATTTATTTTCATAACTTTTGCCTGAGCACTAAATATAAAGCAAGAGCCAAATCTCATTTTTCCCTGGCCATTCTCCTAGGCATGTAATAGTGCTTCCTCTTACTCCTTGCCTTTGGCAAAGAGTTGCTGGTATCTCTTACCTGTGTGCACTGGCTCTGTCCTGCAGCTAAGCATCCCTGCCCTTGCTCTCTAATTCCTTGTACTCTTTTCCTTTCTTGGGCTGTTTCGTGCAGAGATGTTTTGAATACATGTGTACAAATGAGGTGGCTCATGATTAGACAGAATGCAGGTTCCATTTTGAAGCTCACTGGGTTCAAGTAAAGACCTGGCAAGTGTTGCACCATTGGGGAGCTCTCAGCTGCAGGAGCTGCTCAAGTCCAGAGCTGTACTAACTCTCCTAGACCAAGCTGGCCTAAACCAGAAACCGGTAACGAGGAACTGTTGTTAATTCAGTAAGGCCATCTGTAGAACCAGGATTCAGTGGTTTGGTGTTGCTGATGTTTTTTGTGTTAACAGTTAAGCTGTGTGGTGTGTTGGTGAGAAGTGTGAGGTACAGATGCTGTCAGAAGAGAATGACTTCTTTTCTTGAGGACGGTGGCTTTACCAGGCTGAGCTTTTGTCTGTTTGTGTTGCTGGGCACAGCAGTGCTACCGAAGATCTCTGACCTGCAGGACGAAATACCCCTTGGGTCCTTAAAGTTAAAATGGTCTTTCATCTGTTTCCACAATATTCTTTTGTGAAAAGATTTTACTTTTGGAATTTTAAGAATTACCATGTAAATTCCAAGAATATTTTAGCTTGTTCAGTTTTCCTGATGCATAAGATGCCTTAATTTATGACTTCTTGTTCTTCAGGAAAATGAAAGTAGAAGATTATTCAGCATATCCAGTATGTCAGACTAAGTCTGTGTATCAAGGTGACACGTGGGGTACTCTCAGTAATGATGTTGTCTGTTGGTGCTTTTTTATTTTTTAAATAAATCCCACCCTTCACCTCCCCCCCCAATACTGATTTGCCCATCCCTTTCTAATATACATGTAATTTATGCAGGAATGGCAGTAAAGTGAATAGTTTTCCATTTTAATTACTCCTTTAAATGTGATGTTCCTGGAAAAACAGACAGTGTTTAGCACATGGACTTTTGATTTTTTTGTTGCTGGTTTGGTTTTGGATTGGATGTTTTTGGGGAAAGGGGATTGGTTTTTGGGAAGGGGGGCGGGGGGTGCGTGTTGTTGCTTTGTTTTTGGTTGTATTTTTTCCAAGGAGAACCAGGTATCTTTTGATGGACCCAGTATGCTTTGTTTTTGTGGCATTTCCTCAGAGCTGTCCTTTTGAGATACAAGAGCTCAGTGTATTCACTGAGTATTCATATTTGTAAATTTTACTAATAAAGCGTCTGGGGCTTGCTGAGGAGCCTGAAGTCAATCCTAAAGTTACTTTTAAGTATAAAGTCAATGAGAGTGTAGGAAAGAAGCACGCTAATAAATCACTTCAAAATGTGACCATAAAATGATAGAAAATAAGGGTGAAAAGACTGTTGAACTAATTTATCTTGAAGGGTGGGGTTGAACTCTAATATTCCTGACACATATATCCAACCTTTTTCTGAGATCTCATTATTGCAGATTTCCCAGGTCATCTATTCCAGTATCAAGTGTGTATATTTAGGATTTTCTTAGTGATCAAATCACGTTTTCTTGCTGTGACTTTGAATTTCTGACTATTTGTATTATACTTGAAGAGATATGGGGAAGAATTTCTCTTTGTGCCTGTCTCTCTTTTTAAAGATATCTTAACTGTTTCTGAGCTCTAATATCTTTCATTCTCTCTTGATGAGTCATGTTTCCTAACACCTTGGCTGTTTGTGGTGCTCTTTGGGCTCTCTGTCATCAATCTGTCTGTTAAGAATTCTAATACCAAATGCAATTGAATTCCTTAAGTCAATATATTCAGAGTTGTTTTAGTCCTGGAAGAACAGGTTTGTACCAGATATAACCTTAGACATCTTAAGGTCATACGAAATACGTGCTAAAAATGTTTTGTATTTGGGTGGAGGTTCTGTGGTAATTTACAATATCTTAAAATCGCTGTATCGTCATCTTATGTTGTTGTTGGATGATTTCTCTCTTAGCCAGAAAGTGTCCTGCCATGCTCAGAGAGCTGTGTGTCTGTCCCAAAGGCCTGAAAATGCTGGTTCTTAATGCTGCACCAAGAACACACCAATCTTTGTCTCTGTGGAAGGCTGCACGATGAGGTTTTTTTCATAAATACATGTGTAGGTAAAAATACGTAAAAATCTTGGTGTTCCCTGTTGCATGACAAGCAGTATCTTAGTGAGTGATCCTAATTCCTGAGAACCTGAAATGCTTCATATGAAAAGTTTGAAAAAAGAGCTGGCAAGTTCTTATGTTGGAAAAACCTGTCACAGAAAAATGTCCTTGGATTGCAAAAACAAGATGGAAATGGAAGATGGACAACTTCATTCATATTTCAAGTAACTGGGAAGCGTGAGATGAATATGGAGCTCTAAATGTGGAAAAAAAGATACTGATTGAGATGATTCTTGTTTGATAATGTAATCTTATCAACCAACTTCGCTTAATGTTTGTACTTGTTTCTACTTGCATGTATATGTTCAAGTTTAATTAAAAATATTTGACTTGAAAGCTCTTTAGCGCCTTTCATCTAAATATGTCAGGAATTGCAAACACTAAGTATTGTGCCGTTTGTGTGGGAAGTTCATGAGGGAGCTCTTTCCCCAACCCTTGACAAAGGAACTCTTGCCCTGTTTAGTCCTGTAACTTTTTCAGAGATGGGAGGATGGCTTTGGTGTTTATTTGTATCCCGCTGTTTGAAGGAAGCCTGGATAGTGCCCACCTAGGAGTGGGCTGAGGGAGCTGCAGGAGCCATAGTGGGCAAGACCTCTGAAGCAGCATTCGAGTAAATGCTGTTGAAGAAGGACTCTGCCTGCCATAACCTGCAAGATTTCGCACTGGAAATACTTCACAAATGGACCTTAATTTCTTAATTGTAAGAAACTGTTGAAATGTGTCCCGAGGAGGCCGCAAAGTTGGTAAGGGGACTGGAGCACCTCACCTTTGAAGACAGGCTGAGAAAGTTGGGGCTGTTCTGCCTGGAGAAGAGAAGGCTCCAAGGAGACCTTATAGAACCTTTCTAAAGGGGCTGCAAGAGAGCTGAAGAGGGGACTTTTTACATGGGCATGGAGTGATTGGACAAGGGGAATGGCTTCACACTGTAGATTTATATTGGATATATTGGAAGAAATTTTTTCTTGTTAGCGTAGTGAGGAACTGGAACGGGATGCTCAGAGAAGCTGTGGATGCCCCATCCTGGAAGTGTTGAAGGCCAGATTGGATGGGATTTTGAGCAGCCTGGGATCGTGGAAGGTGTCCCTGCCTGTGGTAGGAACATTTGAAAATGAGTAATAAACTTTGTCTTCCCAGACCTCCAGTGAGGATGGTCCCTGTAGAGACAGACTAATTCATGGATTGGGTCAGGAGGTGGGCTGTGCTGTACTCTAAGGGCATATTTGATTACTGGGAAAAAGAAATAAAAGGGCATGTGTGGGCAGACTTAGCAATTGAGAATTAAGTTGACAGCCCAACCAGACACAGGTAATACATTTTATGGGCTTCTCATAAAATGGGTTAAAGGGTGAAGAGATATTTACCTAAATTGAATCTGACTTTGCTATGGATAACTTGGAGCTAAAGTGCAGTAAAGTATTTTCTGTTGTAGACTGAAGAACAGGTTTCTCCTTTTCCTCAGGAGACTTCTAAATTGTATGTTGAAGAAGAGTGCAGCTTGCTCCTCAACACCCAGAAAGCAGAGCGTTTGTTGCTTGTCACTCTTGTTAAGTCTCAAAGGAGAGTTTCTCTGCCATCATGAATGTTACAGTGCAGAATTGGTGTCTGTAGGATGTTGGTGTTAGAGTATCTTGGAGCCCAGCTTCCTAATAAAGACAGCTGTGACACCACTAAAGTGCTTTACAAAGAGAAAGAGTCAGATTTCATATGAAAATGCAGTCTCTTAACTTGGGAGGCAAGCTTGCAGGGTTGTACAGTTTAATATTTTGAGAAGCCACATCCCTCTGTTGAAAAGCTGGCCCACTTGGAATGGGCCTTTAGTGCAGAGGTTTGGCTCTGGAGTTGGGAGTGTTTGGGGTGGGAGGGAGTGGGGGGTTGTCTTTATTAAGACTTACCAGGAGCTTCAGGCAGGGCACGAGGGATTTGACTTGCCAGTAGTTTGAAGCTTCAAGGAGCATGAACTAGAAAGTCCAGACACAGCACAAGAAGGGCATTTCTAGTTGTGCAGGTTTCTGATACCCAGTGCTGTCTTTCTATGCCATAGGTGGTGTCCAGCTGGGAAATGCTCCTCCAGGAGCTTTGGGCCATCACAAGTTTTATATTGCTATTTCTCAACAGGAGCTTTTTCTCTTGGTCTTTCTCTGCATGTCCAGTCTTTGCTAAAATTCCCTGTACAAAAACCTCTCAGACTGGCAGCTGAAAACAGAACACGTTGTTCATCTGTGTTATGTATCTTGCAGGCGACACATAAAAATGAAGGTATTTCTGAGAGTATTAGACGTGTCCATTCCAGAACCTTGATTTTGCTGTAGGTTTGACATACAGTTTTTATTATTTTTTTTCATAATGAGCAGGTGGGTGGTTTAACTAAAAACCATGTAGTTGTGATTCAACACCGATTCAACGTGGTTCAAGCTGTGCTTTTGTCACTCCCACTGAAACTTCATGCACCATGGATGTGGCTGGGACTCTCTTTGGCCAGTCCTTCTCCATGCCTTAGTTCTCCTTTCGGGTGGATGAGGAGATACTTCAGTTAAGAATTGTGTTAGTACATGGGATTAAATGGCATTAGCTGCTTTTTCTGCAGCACATTTTCTTCTTTCTGTTCTGACTTTTCATATACCATTAGGCACAGAAGATACTCATCGTATCATAGCTCACTGAAGCAGTGTAGCAGTGTCTTTATCACAGGAATGGAATTGTTTCTGCATTTCATTGTTGCTTAGTCTGGGTGCTCTTGCTTGGATTAAGTTTGGTTTATACAAAAATTTTAGGCCGGGGAAAATAACCCCTAAATTCCAGCAGCAGCAGTGTCTTTTCTCTGGTGTGAACTGGGAATGACTTGGCTCTTTCATCACTTTTGTAGCCTGATGTAGCTTATTGCTGTGTGTACTTTGACTCAGAACTAGCCCATTAATATGTCTTAAACCAATTGTTAATGATGAGTTGTCTATTGATGGAGTGGCATTTTCTAGCCTGGTGGGAGAGCAGTTTTCTTAGCTACTGCTATTCTTTAAAAAAAAACCCAAAAAAACCCCCAACCTTTTAAAGGTCCTAGAAGGCCTGGGGGGAAGGAAAGAGAAAAAAAAAAAAAAAGAGGGGAAAAAAAAAAAAAAAAAAGGTCTCCAGGTGTTTCTCATTGGCATTTGACAGATTGAAAACAGATCGTCAACTGTTCAGAAACAGTGCTTGGTCATGTCACTCGGTTGTGGGATATTTGGCAAGTGATTAGGCTTCCTATTCCCAGGTCCCCAGTCTGTCAGCCAGCTGTATCAAAGTGCTAAAGCATTTGGAGCGCCAGTCAGAGAGAAATAGCTCATTATTAGGGGTTTGCTTTTTAATACATGTTCCTGATAATTGTACTCAAAAAGCACTTGTGTATATTTGATGAAAGTCACTGCTGTTCTATGTGGTTGTTGCTTTACATTTCTTTCTCTTTGTTAGGTGGGATCACAGCTGTCTTTGTGGATGTCGGTACGTTTTACTACAGTCAGCTGCAGTATCAGTAAAATACAGGTTTACTTATGAAAACCTAAATAGCTCATGAATGAATAGTCATTTCTCTTGTCCAGAAAGTAAAGATGAATTTAATAGTGATACTTTAAAGGTACTAATTTCTAGAAATACTGACTTAAACTGGTAACAGATGAGGGGTTTCTCCTTTCTTACAAGAAATCAATCACAGTACAATTTTGGACTGAGATTTCCCTAGAAGATTTAAGTCTTCATCGTGCTACAGAGAATTTGAGTTGTAATGCATCTCAGAAAAGCTGACAACGTTTTGCTTCCCTGCGTTATTTTTACACAAATCAACCCGAGTTTATTTATTCCCTTTAAGTGCCTTATCCAGCATGTGCATCCCTTTGCCATTGGACGATTTTTGAATTAGCTTTACAAAGATTACATGGATAGAGACAGCATTGTGGTGGTTAATAGAAACCTGTGCAGTGAGGTCTGTGGGCTGCATGATCACTAACAGTGCCAATGACAGTGAAGTATGGCCTTATCGAAAGGAGAATTCATAAGAGGCTGCCCTGGGACACTGCACCACTGTCCTTCTGTGTATCCTGACAATGTTATCTGTCCTCTCAGTACGGAGTATCAAATGTCTGTCACGAGTACAGAAATTAATTTAATGTCACCTGAAGACATGCAATTAATCTTTTAGAGGTTTTCATAATACCTTTACAGAAAGAGTTGCCAGTTTGGCGGATTTGGATTTTGGGGTTTAGCAGAAGATAAGGAAAATTAATTTTTCATCAGGGTTAATACAAGCTAGCAGGGCCACAAAGGCTGAGAAAAATGGTTTGGGAATTTGTCAAGTGTTGTCACTCTAGAATAATGCTGCTTAACGTCTGATAGGTGTAATCAAGAGTTGAGATTTCTATAGAGGGGGATTAATCAATTTGCTCACTACAGAATGCAAGTTGGTGATACCATTCCTTCATGGGGTTTAAGAATGAAAATAAGATTTGATCTGTCAAACTGCAAGCAGCTCTGACAGTATCAATAGGCATTTTTATCAGTACATTTTAAAGCATTTGTTATAAATAAATTTGTCCTGCTAATGTTGGTGGCAAATAAACTTCATCTTCATCATAAAACTGTCATAATGATTATGACAGAGGGCTCCAGCTTGCCAAATTCAGACCTTCATGAAATTCTGCTTTTAGAATTTGTGATCTCATATTTGACAGATTTCTTTCTATGTTGCTCAAAACATAACACTGACTATATATAGATCTGTATAGTGAGAGGCTGATAAAAACCAGCCTTGATAGTTATCAGTGAATTGGTTCTAATAGTCATGGCCATTGAATGGCATCAGTTCTTTTTGTTAGTCTAGTTTCAGGTCAAACTGCAGATTCTTCCAGAGCAGAGGTTTGAAAAACATTCACCATGTAAATCAAATCCTTTTACCTCAATCTTCTGAGCTTTGTTTATATAGACACAGTATTTGAAATTAACTTGCTTTGGCACTGCTCACAATCTTTCAGTGCTTTATATTTACCCCTGAACGGGACTCCTGCAACTTAAAAAAAGGCAGTTTCATTAGTCCAGCTTTAATTGAATAATAGGAAAGTTTCTTTTAAGAGAACTCTTTCCTGGCCAGATCTTAGGAAGGCAGACCCTTTGTAAAACTTGGAAATGTGGAGCTCAAAACTCATGATGATTTATAATCTAGAAATTAGGGATTAGACAATAAGAGGAAAACATTCTTCCATCATTGATTTGCAGACAAAAAATAGAAAATAATTATCTGCACAGAACTTTAGAGGGAATTTGAAGTATAAAATCAGAGCTTGTATCAGTCAGTCCCAGGTCTCTGTGGTTGACTGAGGCGTTCTACCCAGGGTCAGCATTTTGTACATCAAATTATGTGAGACGGGCCATGATGATGAATAGATGCATTTCTGAAAAATCTAGTGCAGCCCTGTACATTGTAAAATACTCTAGGAAAGAAAACATATTTTGACTTGAGATGTCAAAATTTTAATACTTCCCTCTGTTGCTGCGTGTTTAAATCTGGGGAGGGCAGTGATGTAAGCTGGTGAAAAATAGCAATACAGAAATTGTCTTTAGGTAAATCAAAACTTCATTTAACCCGAGCCGGACCTGAGATGTTTTAAGAAGAGGAGATGTTAGCAATTTAGCTTTTGTGATTTAGATGTCGTTTGGGGTAGCTCCTGCAGTACAGTTTCAGCAGACTCACCTGCTTGCCTGTAATTTGCTGTGTGTTTTGGTGCTTTTCATTGTACAGCTCCTGAGGGAGCATCAGGAGTCAGCATATGTACAGTCACCTTAACAACTGTGTCCTTTCCTCCAAAATGTCAGTGTTCTCCTGTGAGCATGTGACCTGTCAGTAATGTTCTGAGGTTCTGTACCTTTAAGTGCAGAAGTTAAAAAGCTCTTCTCAGGTGTTTTGCTTGACTTGGTTCTTCATTGTTGTACCTGGAAAAGCCACTTGTTGTTGTCTTGCATACAAGTTTAAAGAATTATGGTGGTGGTGAGAATATTTGCCTCTACATGGTACTTCATTGTTCGTTTTGGCTTGGACAGTGTTTGTCCTTGCACTGTTGTGTCTTTAACCAGTGAAAAAGAAATTGCTGCTAAAAGAAATTGCTGCTAAAATGCATCTTCTGTGTCATTTTGCTTGTTGGCATGTGTCACTTAGCAGTTATGTTTGGTTTTTATTTCTCAAGAAGACCACCAGGTTTTATCTTCAGCTGAAGCCAGGCAGCCTGGGACAGGAACTAATGTCTTGCTGACTTGCTCAGCTCTCTTAGGCCTGGAGCACCATGTCACTGACTCACAGACCTCCCTTGAGAAGCAGTGCTGCACTTTTGTCTCTGCTTTCCCTCTTCGAGTGGTCTCAAAACCAGCAAATGTTCAGAGCAGTAATTTAAAACAAAAGGGTTGATCCAGTTGCCTTTGCTTTCCTTCTTTTTGCAGGAACAAGCAAAGCTTGTTCCATCCTCTTTCTGTATTGTTTTCTGTTGGTTTTCTTATTTCTGAAATGGATCAATTCTTTAAAAAGTCCAGAGCTTTCCACCTTTTTAGACTCTTGCAGAAGCATCATGGTAACAGCAAAGATCAGTGGTGGCATTTGAGACCCCAGCAGGGAACAAACCCCATCAGATTTTTCATCAGTGCAGCCTAGTGTTGTGTGCTAATGTCTTTGACTCTGTTACAGTTCTGTGTTGAGTTTATACAGTTTTATTTGGTGATAATTGAGCTTGGTAGTTAAATATTTGGGTGGTTGTTGGCCATCCTGGACTTTTATGTGAAATGATTGTTTGCTTTTGAAGTTTCAGTAATGAGCATGTTGGATGTGTTTTGTACCTGAGGGCTTTGCTCTCAGATGCTCTTCTAATGTGCTGGGCTAATTTTTTGGTTTGGAAAGAAATGGTTGCAAATATTTATGGTTCTCACAGCAGGCATTTAGCAGAGATTAGATTTTAATTCCCAGTTATTGCATTTAAATTCCTCCTAGAATTGTATTGTTCCTTTTAGTTTCATCATCTTCCAGCTGCTGTAGGGTTGAATAAAAGAAGTTATCTGATCAAGGCATAGAGCTTATGGTGATGCTGATACCAGAACTAATGCTAAAATGAGGAGGATTTAATGCTGGTAAGGTTTTGTGCATAAGTTTGGGTTTTTCAGGAGTGCTCCTGCTTTTGTATTTTTGAATACAAATTGAAGAGAAACTGAAGGGAAAGCTTTATAATTTTTTCACTGATCGCTCCTCTCAAAGCTTTGTATACGAAACTTTCCGTGAAGACTTGGTGCCATTCAGTTCAGTAAAGAAAAAAACCTGTTTGTGATTAGAGGTGGAAAAAGACAGATGCAGGTTTCTGTTGCTTTCTCCTTTTGGACACTGTGGACAAATGCCATGATGAGCTTTAGGATTTTCCCTGTGACAGATTGTGCTTTTGAGTTTAGTGCAAAGAAATTTGAAGCTCATTTGTCTGGGATTTAAGTGCTTGAGTTCTTGAGAAGTTGTAGCCTGCATATACTTTATAATGCAGAGTCCTTGATTTAGAGGTGTAAATTGTGAACTACAGAACTTGCAAAAATGAGACTGGCCTACATACCACAGACTATTTCTTATCAAATCTTAGCTGAGCCTTAGTAACCAGTCCCTCACTAGGTGTTTCTTTTGCTTTTCTTTAATGTAGAGAGGTAATGATTTGTATTCTTAATGAAAATAATCTTGCTATTAGACCATAAGTCTGTTCCTTCTGCACCCTTGTGTTTTGTCTCCTTATCCACAAGAAATGTGCCAGTTAACATGAAACCCTCTGGTTTGTGATGTGTTACAGATGCAAAAAGAGTTTTGGCTTGTGAATATTTAAGGGAAGGGGAAAACAGAACCCTGTGTAAATGAAGGTGCTTTTGTAATATTTTACTTTTTCCCCTTCAACATGCCTTCTGTTTGAGAGCTTTTGTGGGGTTAGCTGAGGTTGGTTAGGGAGTGTAAAATGTTCATTAGTATTTGAGGTCTAAAGCTGAAGTCCTGTCAAGGTGTAGATTCTGCTGTTGAACCCATGCAAGAATATGATCCATGTCATAGATGCAAAAGCACCTGGTCTTTTGTCAGACTGCTGGTTCTTGCTCCATGGAATTTTCAGTGTTTGATCCAATCTGGCCAGGCAGATAGAAATTCAAGAATCACCTGTTTGTAGGAAAAAACCCAAACGTTTTGGGTAAAGGCAGTGCAAGGGAATAATTTCTCTCTCAGTGCTTTAAGCTCATGGTTTTACTGTGCTTGATTGCACCAAGAGATGTAATGGCCAGAGTTATCTTGGATGAGAGAGACACTGAGATGGTGTTTCACTGTGTTTATGATTACAAATATATTTGATGAGAGCTTTGTAAGGCAAACAAAAAAACACCTTGAGAAACTCTTCCAAGTACAGACTGTGTCCGAGGAAGGGGACTGCTTAAAACGCTGCTGGTATAGAAGTTGGCAAAATGAGTATGCACTTCAAAATAAATACCAGTTTTTAACTAAAGGGAGGTTGAAGTTTTAAAGATGAAGAGAGCATTTGCCTAATTCTTCCAGCCTCCGCAGTTCTTTTCTCCTCTTTCTGCAATGTGTGTGTCTCTCTTTATACTAAAAAAAGAAGGAAAAGTAATAAAAATATAACGCACACCATAGTTCACATGTAACCTGGAAGGAAGAATGATTTGGAAAGAGAAGTGAAAACATCTTGTTGCTTTGTATATGAAAATACACTGTTGACCATTGTAATTATAATAAAGCCTGAGCAAAGTAAACTGTTCTTCAGATAGCAGGGATTTATTTTAGGCTGAAGTGCAATTTCCAGGCTGAGCCTTTGCATGCCCCTGACACTGCCACCAGTTTGCTTTAGCAGGCAAAGCCCTGGACACTCTGTGAGTGAGCTGGAATGTGGCAGGAGTCTGCTCAGGGCAAGGATGTGCAGTGTCTGGACACTGAGCCGCTGTTGTGTTGTTGATTTCAGCAGGGGGGAGAGGATGCTGGCTTTTTTCACCCTGAGGGCCAACTCCAGCGACCTCAACAACCCCCGGAGCCGAAACAGCAGCCAGTGCGGAAGGTCACATTGACAAAGGGAATGCAGCAGCACCAACAGCAGCAGCAGGCACAGATCCATTCACCAGCTCCTCAAGGAGTCAAAAACATCCAGGGAATCCATCAGCCTAAAAAGGTGATTTTTAGATGCATATTGCTGCTAGAAGTTTCACTGTCTAGCTGTGTTGCTCTATTAATAACCAGCATTCTGTTTGTCAATTGCTAGCGCAGGGCTGCATGACCCAGGAGATGCATAATTGCATATACAGCTTTTAATCTAGAGAGGCTTGTTTGTACCCAGCACAGACTGGCAATGCCTGCAGGTTGCTTCATCTGCTGACGTTCTGGCCAGCTCAGCACTCCCTGGGGAAGTGCGTGTGTCCCGAGACAGCTACTGGAGGAGATGGTAACCGACATGCTTTCAAGCTTTAAAACCAAGTGGTTTTTTGAAGTTGAGGGTTGAGATTTTATTTTGGCTGTTTCCTGCATGTGTAGGAACACCCAGTAACTCTTTGCTGGATCCCCAAAGTTGGTATCACTCAAAACAGTTGGTGATCTTGTAACTTGATTTTTGCACTGACCGTGCACTGGTAGGAGGCAGGGAAGGGTCAGGGTGGCAGTGGCGTGTGCCTTCTCTGCATTTGCAGGCTGGCACACTCCTTGAAAGTAGCTGGCATTTGGGCTTTTAAGTTAGTTCTTGGTTTTGAACTATTGGCCGTAATCTTCCTGCTTCATATAAGGACAAAGTTTTGTTGCTGATGTTGAAGGGTATGAAAAGTTATTATCCATCATAGGCTTTCCAAGTAGGAATCAGGAAACTGTTGAATGTTGACTCAGTGTTAAGTGTTAACTCTGTTTAATGTTTGTTACTCTGTTTTATTGTTATTTTCCACTCTCTGACTGTTCAATATTTAATTTGCAAGAATTAAATCCATGAATTTCCCACTCCAGAGTACAGGAGAGAGGAACTTTGAAAAAAGTTATTTTATTTAGCCTTAGGTGAATAAAACTCCGTTCTGGTAACAGACCAAGAGTTGGTAGCAGTAGAGATTGAAGGTGCTTGGAGCACTTTGCTGATCTTGTGAGTACATTAAATTTAACTATGGGTTAAGAATAGAAAAAGGAGAGGGATCACCTTTGGGGTTTTTTTTGTCCAGACTCCAAATGTGGGAGCTGAGCACATGCTGCTGATGTGATCAGTGTTGAAAACTAGGTTATGTATTTTTGTCTGGTATCTTCCACTGCTTGATTGATCAATCTGTGCTAGAGCTGAGGCTTCTAGGATGAGTGCAGTACATATAACTCAATATATAACTTGTTACCCTGCTAAAAGAAATTTGTATAAGCAGTAGATGAATGTTAATAAGTGGCCTTTCAAATTGGCAAACAGCAACAAGCTGTTTTAAATCAATGCGTACTTTAATCAAGTCTTCAAGTAAATAGCCAACTTTTCTATCCTCTGTCAAGTGCAGCAAGCAGAGTCAGTGGGTAAGTAAATCAAAATACTGTTACTTTTGTTGTTGGCAGGTCATTATGCACGGCAGAGGCAGAGGAGTAGCAGGCCAGATGGGCCGAGGACGCTTGATGCCAAATAAACAGAACCTGCGAGTGGTGGAGTGCAAACCTCAGCCCTGTATTGTGTCAGTTGAAGGGCTTTCTTCATCAACTACTGATGTCCAACTGAAAAACCTGCTGATGTCAGTGGGACCCATTCAGGTAGGTCAACCTTGGTTTATCATTTTTGTGCCAAAAGGCTTTCATTCCGGAAAGCTCAATTAATTCCCTGACGCTAAATACAATGCGTGTTTAGTGGTGATTTATGTTGAAGGCACCCCCACCCACGCAGGCTACACCTGGTAGCAAAGACAAGCACGTGATGATATTGCAGCGCAGGAGGCAAGGTAGGATTTTGCTAACCATCACATTCCTGCTGCAAAATTCTCCTTCATTTTGGAGTTCCAGTGCTATCTCTTGTTATTTTCTTAGGCCATACAAGGCTGTCCATCCTGTTAGGTTGTTAAAGCCAGGTGGTTGTATCAAAGCAGATGTATTTTGGGTGCTGTCCTTGTTTATTGTTGACTTGCACCTACTCTCCTTTTTGACATTTACCTTTTCCTGTCCCTGCAGTCCTGGGATACAAGTACTTAATGACCCGGTGGACATTTTTTACTGTGTAGCATCCTCTACTTTTTCAGATGAAAGCAGAGTCTTCTTTGGAGGATTTTATTGATCTTTAATTTTTTGGAAGGTTCTCTTCAGTAGGGGCCTGTGAGCAAGGTTATGACATGCACACACTGGGGTATCTGCTGTGCAGCTTCTGTTCACAAACTGCCTCCTGGAACTGATGTGTCAGTTAAATGACTTGAGGAAAGCAGGAGGTTTTCAAAGCAGTGAAAGGCTTAGGAGGTCCTGTCTGACTTATTGTTACTGCATTTAAAAGTATCAGTCAATGAATAATGAAAAATAAAGGTGAGAATTTTTTTTCCTTTTGACAGGAACATTTTCAGACAAACGCAATGCATGAATTGGAGGTGTTCTGTGAGACTTCTTTATTACTGGGATCATCTCTCTGTTGCAAAATACACAGCTCTCCTAAAGATGAACATTCTGCCTCACTTGTTCCTAATTTAGTAAATGGAATAATGCTGAATTATTTACGTCATCAATTCAGAGAGGTTTAATTTGTTTGGGAAAGCAAAACTACCCTCTCAAAATACTTTGTGCCTTCATGTTCTGTAGTACTCTAGGAAATTATTCATACAGTTCCAAAGCACATTTATTCAGTGTTTACTTGCTAAATCTTGCATGAGAATATTAGAAGGAAATTAATAGAAACTCTGCAAGGAAATCTCACAATTGAGAGAAGTTATTGAGAATGTGCTAAAAAATTTATTCGGTACTTGCTGTTTCATAGCAGACTCCAAACCCTGGTCGCTCAATTCAATGTCACAGGCCAATTTAGAAGGATGTACTTACAGGAGAAAAAACAATGACTAATTTTCTGGTGGGATTTAATGCATATCTGTGTCCTCCAGAACTTGTATTCTTGCAGCAGCATCAACTATACCTTTGGAAATTACACTTTCTGAATCATCATCCATTTTCACCTTGCAAGAAATCTAGAAGTAGTAGTTGAACAAGATGCTTGAATTTAGCTGATGATGCTGAATGCTCTTGTGCTAATTCTGCACTTGAATTTCAAGTCTGACTTGTAGAAGGCTAGAAGTTTCCTGGCTTGTTTGAGACTAAATGATCTTTCACAGGTATGAATGGTGAGATACGCAGGAAAAAAGCGATACTTTTGTAGGAAGAATATGAGACTATGAGACTGGTTTCACCGTCTGAAATACTTGGCTTTTTGATTTCATTTTTCAATGGTACCATGAGAGGTGGCACCACAGAAGTGTTCCTGCAATGATTTCAAGTGACTTGGAGGACAAGAATGGAAAACAGAATGTTTAAAAATCTACGTTGTTGCTATTCACAGCAATTAGCTCTATAGAGGTGGTGCTAGATTTTCAAAGAGGTCAATATCTCAAAGTATATGAGTGGATTTTCTCCTGGCTGTAAATTAATGTTTTAACTGTTGATTGTGCTCAGTGCAGTACTAAATCCCCTGCAGCTGGGAGGGTCGGGAGGCTCTGATAGCAAAGACTCAATTATTTCCTTGTTCTTCCTTTAATATGTGTTTCATGTAAAGGATTTTGCAGGGAGGAGTGCTGAAGTGAGCTGCTGAAGAGAGCCCAGTAGTGGCTGGGAGGGCTCTTTCCATGCAGGCTTTGTGGGTTCCTGTGTGAGGACTGTGTGTGAGAGGGACCAGAGCAGACAGATCTCGGGTAGTGCAGAGCTCTGGTCCTCTAAGGTGAAGTGTTGTTGCAGCTTGATGGACTGAAATAAGAGGGATTTGGGGAGATGGCATTTGTGAGAAGATAGCAAGGTGTGAAATTCTAGCTGCTTTTTTTGAAATTTGGCAAGATGCCCGGGTTTTTAGGTGGTGTCTGATGGAGCTGAAGAAATAGTAAGAGGGAAAGGTGAGTCAATTCCATCTGACTCAGTCTTTAAGGTGTAGAATATCCTGTCTTCAGCTGTTAACTGTATTCACCAGGATTTTCCTTAAGGAACTGAACTCTTCTGAGATAGAGATTTCTCATTTTGTTTGTCTCCAGGGGAAATAAGTATGTTGAACTCATGTTTTTCTTTTTTTTTTTTCAGTTGTAAAGGAAATTTAAATCTGAATCAAAACTTAGGGAGTTCTCTTCCTGTCTGGATAGTGTCTTTAAATGACACATGTCCAACCCCCAAATCCTTGGTTAAAGGTAAAGGTTCACAAATGTATGTACCAACACCTCTGATGTTAAACAAGCACCTTGCTTCAAAGCAGCATGCAAACACAACTCAGAAATCTGAGCGTCTCATGGATCAATTTCTGCTGCAGGCAGGATGTGAATGTGGGAGTGGCTGCACTGAGACAGAGCTTGCAGAGAGGAGGAAGAAATACTTCCAAGGATCTCCTTGCTCTTTGACAAGAAGAATAGGCCACCAGCACTTGTCCCACCTGGTAGAGGACCTCTGCTTAATCATCTTCCGCGCTGGGGCATCTGTAAAGCAACTGATCCCGCACCAGCTCTGGTTTCCAAATATCCTGAATTTGTTACAGTGTGATCATCCTGTGTGTCTTTCCTCAGAAAGTGAATCTTTGCTGGCATAACAGTTTTAAGTTGTGGAAAAAGTCTATGATCATCATGGAGTGAACAGGGAGGAAGAGATTACTTTGCTTTTCTGGGTCCAAAAGGCTTGAGTTTTTATTTTTAGCTTTTTCTTGTCAATATCATTCTCGAGGTACAGGTACCTTGCACAAACCTTGGGAAAGGAAGTTAAAAACTTCCCTCAGTTCATGGAATTCAGTTCTCCAAGCTTTGCCATCAGCTTTCAGTGAGTGTTCTGTGAGTCACAGTTTGGAAATCACTCAGCATGCATATTACACAGGATGGGGGAAACTTAGAGTTGAAGTTGGATATTTGGCATTTTTCCCTTCCCATGCCCTAGAAATGCAGAAAATTACCTTTTCCCATAGATAGCCTTTGAAATACCCTCTGTTGCCTAATCACTGAAAACTCTTTAATTCACGAAAGGTGCTCTGTTATTAACACAGGAAAAAAAACCAAACAAAACAAACCATTAAGATTCTCAAGACATTGAATATAAGAAAATCTTTGGGGCTCCAGGAACATCCCCTTTGTTATAGCTGCCTTTTACAGCTCAAACATGATGGAATTAGCAGAAATGCTTCCTTCCAAGATAAGTGTATATTAGTTGTATATATGTATGACAGTATTGCTATCATACTCTTTCTGGAAAGGATAAACTTTCAGAAGCAAATGATGTACCTGCAGTAAACTCTCATTGCTGATTCTAAAGTAATTACATGTTATAAATAAAATTCTGTATTCCAGGGTGTTGGAAAGTACAGAAGATTTCTGAGCACATCACCAAACTAAAACCTCCTGAGGATGGTGGTGGAGCAGTGACATTCAATGCACATCCATCCAGAAGCACTTGATAAAGTAGATTACTAATGAGTTGCAAAGGTCGTGAGAAACAGCACTTGGTTTTTTGTGCTCTTGAATCTAGGTTTAATGTTTATACTGTCTAAAGAGAGTTGTGTTCAGCTAGTTATTGCCACCCTCAGATGGACTGAGGTTTTTTAGGATAGTGGCAGAGTGAACCGTTTTCTAGATCTCCAGATGATTTGAGTACTGAGGGAATTGTTCTATGGAGGTATTCCATCATCATCATCTTTAATCATGTTTTCTTACATCAAGTGGTTGCAAACATAATACATCAGTGCAAAATCTCAGTATTTATCAAGATTTGAGATCATAAATTCCAATGCTTGGAAGAAAGGAAAGCTACACTGTTGTATCTCAGAGGCGATGAGAATGTTGGGATTGTAGATGTACTTTGTAGGTGTACTGCAAATAAGGTTTTTACTCTGCTAACGCTGTCATTTCTGGTCTGGGAAAGGGAAAGCAGTTCCTGTGCTGCTGTGCCTGGCTTTGCTTTCTTGGAGTGACAGTGCTGCCTAGTGCTCAGCTGGTGTAAAGGCAGCCACAGCCAACCCCCTGCCCTGCCTCTGCACTCCAAAGTGCTGGATTTATCTTCACTTCACAGAGGCGTGGGTGGAAATGCCCTGGATGCACACCCCCAGAACATGGGAGCTCTTGCAGGTCCGCAGGGGGGTTCTCCTCTGCCATAAGGTGCTCAGGCTGATGTGGGGACCCCTGTGGCCTTTGTACTTGTGGAAACATTTTCAGCTCTTGCAGAAGCTGTGGGAGAAGATATGGCCACTCCTGCTCCTTCCTTGGGGCTGGGGGAAAAGAAGAGCAGCTCCATCATGAGCCTGTCCAGTTCAGCCTCGCTGCAGAGCTGTGTGTGAGCGACAGATGCCCAGCTCAGGGACAGAACTGCCTTTCCCCTCATCACACCTTGCAGATGGAAAAAGAAAGCTGAGTACTTTTAAGGGCAGATAGTAGGAAGTCAAATGTGGCAGAAAAGCAGGAAGGAAGGAACAGGAGGTGGAGGAGATCAATTGCAACAACTGAGGGTGAAATAAAGACATTCTGTCCCAGCCTCTGTGCCTGCTGGTGGTGGCTGGGAAGTGTCGCTGCCAGGAAAGGTGCTTCAGGTGTCAGGAGACTGTGAGGACAATAAAAATGTGTCTGCATTTATTGATGGGAGGGAAGAAAAAAATAATCTCATCTTTCTGTTCAGAAAGTGCCTGCTGTGCTGCTATTTGACTTGTTGCAGAGCAGCTTGGATCACACACTGGAGATGATGTTGGTTGGGGAAGTTTACTTACTTTTTGCACAGATGTGGTTTTGAGTAGCTTTATGTGAACTGCCATTCCTAATCCCAAACCCACTGGTGTACTGAATGTATGGTCTGCTGGGCAGTCCATTTACTTCAGTGAGAGAAATTAAGTAAAGGAGGAAACTTTCATTTCCTGTATGTCTCCTATAGCTGAAATGAGTGCTTGCTCCAGTCTCATTCCTACCTGCTTGGTTTCCATCTCCCAGTGCTCTGTTATCTCCCTTTTAACTTCTTCCTTTCTGTGTAACCTCTGAGAGTTTTGGTGCCAAAGGTGTTTGCATTCTGCAAGCAGTCTCTAGCTTTGTACTTGAGGATGTCCTGCTGTTTGTCTCAAGGCCCTTGATTTTGCAGTGAAGCTTTATTAGAGATTAATGTGCTGATATGATGCTACTGGCTATTTCAATATCGTACAAGTAAGTGCAAGTTTAATTACAGAGCTTGGACAGAGGAGAAATTTGAGGGCAGTGTAGATCTTCAGGCATAAGGAAATACCTTCAGAGGGAATGGTGCTTTTATGATATTCATGCTTTAGTCACTGGTAATAGTTCAGTTGCAGAAAAAGCCAGAGCTGCTGATTATTTTTTAAGTTGTTGAGTTAAATAATATGTTTTGAAACAGCTTGTAAGCAAACTCTCAATCAAAAGTATGATAATGAAGTACTGAGTTTCTTGAATTTTTCCATTCAGCCTAAGATCTGCAATTTGCCGTGGCAGTTCCTAAGCAGAAAAAGGACACAGTCAAGATCAGTGTGAGCTCCGTGCTTCCTAAATCCCTTCCATGTAAAGTACCCTTCCTCACTCTAAACTAGCTTTTTATTTTTAATGCTAGAAATATGTCAGAATGTAATCTCTGTTCTCCAGAGTCAAACAGGAACATGCTCAGAATGCCTGTGACCTCAGGCTGCTATCAGGGAGTGCTTCACAGTACATCTGTACAGCCAAATCTGTAAAGTAACCACTCATTTGAAATCCCATGAAGTTATTGTATGTATTGTCAATCCTTTCCACCTGAGTGGATCCTGGAAGAGGTTTTCATCCTCTGCTGAACATCTGACTAAGTCAACTTAAAGAGAACATGTGAATGAAGTTGTTTTCTCAGAGCTGTGACATTTGGGAGGATTGTGATAGTTCAGTTTAGGGGCTCATGATAGGAGATTCTGGTGTTGCACAGTGTGGCAGTAGGGAAGTCTCCTGTGGAGGAAGAGTGAGGAGTCAAGAGATAGAACCAGCTGGTCTCCAGAGGCAGTGCTGCATCCTTCCTTGCCTCCACCACTGGCCTTTAACATCTGTAGGTCACAGAATAATACCAAACTCAGACCAAATTGAGGTATCATGCTTTGGGAAATACAGAACCATGTGTTTTGTCGTTACAGTGAGGATCATAAGACCAAGGATTGCTGTAGGAGCATTTCTCTTTGAAAATGAGAGGGCAGCTGTCATTTGTCCTGTGTGGTGCTCGTAGCTGCTTTGTGGTGCTGCCTCAGGTCTAAGACCAACACACTGAATTTCTTTTTGGGAAATGTGTATTGGATTTGCATGGCCATGTTTTTGTACTGGGGGGCTACAGGGGTGGCTGCTGTGAGAAGCTGCCTGAAGGGTCCCCTGTGTCTGATAGAGCCAATGCCAGCCAACTCCAGCATGGACACCCCACTGGCCTAGGCTCAGCCCATCAGCACTGGTGTTTGTGCCTCTGAGATAATGTGGTTTCAAAAGGCAAGGGCTATTGAATGTTATCACTGAAAAAAACCCAAATCAGCTGCCAAATTATTCAAAAAGGATGAAAAAAATTAAGTTAAACTAGCAAGGTAATGTGATTAAGAGTTGCAAAATATTTTTTTTTTAATGTATTTTCCTAGCTTGTGTGTTTGTGATCAACAAAAGCAGAAGCTGGTGCAGTAAATCTTTGAGATAATGCCTTGAATATTTAGAGCTACTAAAATACCACAGGGTGCACAAGGAATGTATTCTTCTGACGATAGCTGTTTACATCATATAAATGTAGCATCAGCTCTAAACTACAAATCACTCCAAATTCAAAAAGACAGAAATAATCCAATAGAATGAGTATACAGTAATTTTACTTCAGGTTTCTGCTGAAGTGGAGCTCTTAACTTCCATGCCCAGCCTGATTGCTCAGGATGGGATAGCAGCAGCTCAGGACCTGCACCTATGGTAAATGTGTTTTGTGCCTTTTAATGAATGTTCTTAAAACATAAAAAATCAGGGCTGAAGTTGTTAAGTGAGTAAGAAGGTATGGTCCCAAAATCAGAACATAAATAAATCTTTGTTAGCTGGATCACACTTACAAGTCATGGTAGATGAGGATTTGTTTGAAAACACAGCAAAGATGGTGACATTTCAGGCTGTGGTCACATCTTCAGAGTAACTTACCTTAGTAATTGTCTCTTGTTAAAATAAAGCCAGAAGGTTTTGCTTTTTATCTATACCCAGAGAAGTTGTATATACTTCATATACCTTAGCAAACATGAAGTGATTGTGCATCATTTTTGCTGACAAAGTCTGAATGCAGCAGAGGCTGAGAACTTGAAATAAACCCATTTAAATTACTTTTTTTTCAGAGAGTTTCCAACTGGAGCAGTATTGTTTGTGTAGCATTAGCTTATCCTTTGTTTCCCAGTCCTTAATTTCAGTGTTAAATCTAGGCATGTGTAACTGCAGCAATTGAGAAGGTGCTGCCTTATCCCAGGGTGAGTGATGGGTTATGTTTAGGCTGTTCAGTGAAGGATCAGATGGGTTGGTTTTTATTTCCATAGTTGTATTGAGCAGTGAAATTAAATCTGATAAAGATGCTTTTAAGTAAACTTACCCAAGAACTGATGCCTTGTTGCCAAAGCAGTTGAGTATTAAAGTGCATTTAGTGTTTTGATTGCCTTTTTTTTTCTCCCTGTAGAAAATAAAGCAATAATACAGTATAAGAACACGGTACCCAAACTAGTCAGTCAATAAGCTTATTAATTCATAAGAAATTATAAATAAGTTATCTATAGTAATATTTAGATGCTTTGCCTAATTTCGTTAATAAGTCTGCTCTACACTGGAATGTCTTCCTTTAGTCAATTTTTAACATGCTAATTACTGAGAAACTTGTTAATAATTCATCATCATGCTCATCGAAACTGCAAAATCAAATTTTGCTTTTTGTGCCTCTCAAGAATATTAATAGCTCAGTTCTTGTGGGAAGAGTCACCAAACACAGCTTCTCTTCTTCAGCTGATCACAACAAGGGTCTGGAGCATAAAGCACTGGGCGAATGTGCTGTGGTAGTTGAGTGAGACCTGACATTGTGGGGAGGATCAGCTGGCAGCAAGAGCTGGAGGGTGGATGTGGGAAGGGAGGGAAGCAGTCTGACTGCAGGACATGCAGGATGCAGCTGGAAGGATGCATCCCTGGCTTCTTGTACAGCTCCTCTTGTTGAAATGTGCACTGAAATATTCATCCTTTCGGTGATTCAAACAGGTTTTTCTCGTATTAAAAAGTGTTGACTTCTTTGAAAGGTGCAGAATTTTTCTTTGGTTGGTTTTAGTTGTAATTCAGAGATACTTTTGTTGTCAGCTCTTAAAGTTTGTTCTTTCCAAATCTTAGTTAAGGGCTGTGTTTAATTTTTTAGTCTTCAAAGCATAGACCTCAGTGATGGGACTTACTTAGTTTATGGTTCTTTTTCAGCAAGAAAAGCAGTGTCAAGAAAATGTGTGTTAAGATCTAGTTCTATAAATCATAAAAAAAATGAGATCAGTAAGGGAGGAGAACACAGACTTCAGCATCTCTGTCACTTATTCCTGCAGATAAACCTGCAGGTGAATTGAGCTTTATTCAAGGTCTTTCACTGCTGCTTTCTGCAGTGTGACTGCATTCTTGTTGGTAAAATGTGCTTAACTGTCTTCTTGACACAGCATTCTGATTTAAAAAGAAATAAAAATCATCTGCTGGGTGGGTTTTTTTAATGGTAAATCCTATTTCTACCAGCTCAGAAACAGAGAAGTTGCAGTGACTTAGCTATACCTTTTCATCACAGCAGCTTTCCAAAAACTATAAAATACAAATTAACCTGCTGATGCTTATCAGATTTGCTGAATCCTTTAACTTTTACTCAGCTTTCACTTTGAAATCACAGGATGGTGAAAATACTAAACATCTGTGATTTTCTTGGAGAGAGGAAAGTTTCCTGTCAGTTACAAGAAGGTGCAAAATTAATTGCTTCAAAATCACAGGTAGGTAAGTTACAGAAGGTGGCAAAGCTGAATTGTCAGGCTCAGACACAGAGAAATATAACTTATCAGGTGCCATGGCTCTTGTTAAATACATGTCTTACCAGGAGAGTTTCATGTGTTCAAAAAAAGATAGACAATTTTAATAACAAATTTCATCAAGGCATTTGATACCTTGCTTACAATGCTCCATTAGATTGAATGGACAGGGAACAGATTAGTGGGATTAAAAATTCTTTCACTGAGAGATACCACAGCATGTCACACTCAAACTGTATTGTGTAGGGTTGTATGTTGTTTCCCAAGGAATTGTCGCTTTCTCTAAAGGTGTGTGGTACTTTTTTCACAGTCTAGATGGTGATACAGAACTTTTTGAAGGTAAAGTTTAAAATCCTCAAGACTGACCATCAGAGGGCTTGGAATCATCCAAGTGTGGGGGGTGCGGCTGTGTTCCAGGCAGAATGGGGGAGCAAAGAATTATGTTCATACTTTTCCATCCAGAGGTCATATTCTAGAAAAGTTTTAAGGTGTGCCTATACATGCATTTGTCTGTGTGTGTATATATATATATATATTTAAATCTCAATATAAAGCTGTATTGCCTTTATGTAGAAACTCAGAGAAAAGTAGAGTGTTAATAATTCTTTATTCTCCATCCAAAGCCGTAAGAACAACTGGAAGCTGAATCAGAACAATTCTGTCTTTAATGTGCTCCAGCATAGGCTATTAAACATCCAGAACTTTCTGTGAGATGTTGGAATCACTGTGGAACTGTGAAATTTTGACTGAAGCCTTCAGATCCGTTTTAACCTCGTTACTCTGAAATCTCTGGCCTGTGTTCACAGGCAGCAGGATTTCAGGATCATATTTCCATCCTGAGTATTCTGTGATGCTGAATACTTGCTGGTTGTTCTCACTGATTGTTGGCTGTGCAGCTATTTAATGTGTAAAGCTTCATCTTCTTGAATTTCTCAAGTGTCTTTTGGAAAACTAATCTGTTATAACTGAAGGGCTAACTCAAAGCATAAACTTTAATTCTCCTAAATGTGATAAAGCCTCTTTACCAAGGTCTCTGGGATCAGCCTGACCTGGAGTTCCTGCTGCAAGCAGGGAATCAGGACATGAGTTCTCCAGAGCCCTGGCTGAGGTGTGCTGTAGGTTTGGAGAGCTCAGCACTGTGGAGGGGCTTTGTCATAGTTCAGGCATTGTGGGCTGCTGCTCTCCTGGTGTGGGAGGCACGTATCAGGTGGGCTCGTCTGGGGAGATGTGACGTATGGAGGACTTGGATTGTGGTGACCTGATCCATCTCAGTGGGGTTTTGTGGTGGTGTCTGTCAAAAGCTGGCCACTTGTTTTATAAAAACAGCGTGAGGATGTGCAGTTGAGAGAACTTAGCACTTTTTTCTGTTTCTGCCCTGTTTAACCCATGGAAAGCCCTGATCCCTTACATACCTCAGGTAAATGACTCCAGCTGCTTGTGTGGGCAGTTGAGCTCTGAGCAGTTGAATGCTTCTTGCTGGGAGTTTGGCTGTGGGGTTTGTCTCATGTGCGTGGATTGAATTCAAGAGTTGTCACCTTTGCTTAACAAGTGATAGCCTGGGTTTTCCAGGGGGTGCAGTTGCTTAATGCACCAACTCAAACACCATCAGCTGGGACCCTCACTGCAATCTCGGAAGTCTCTTTACAGTCTGTTCTTTTATGGGACCCTGACTGCAGTCTCAGAAGTCTCTTTCCAGTCTATTCTTTCATTGGACACAAATAAGAGAACAGAAATATGTTTCTGAATAAAGAAATAACAGCAAACTTTCAGTTGGTTTCATGCAAAATAAGGGACTATTGTGAGGTGGATCTTGAAGTGAATATTAAAAATATGGTTTTGGCTTTTTGTCTCTGCAGAGTTTACAGATGCTTCCTCAACAACGGAAAGCCATAGCAAAATTCAAGGAGCCAGCACACGCTTTAGCATTTCAACAGAAATTCCACAGGTAAATAATTAAGCACTGCTGCCGCCGAGGTTCCTTCCCTCCTTTCAGAAGATAAAATCAGTCTCCTCTGGCTCAGTGTTTCTTGAATCCAATCAAGCATCTGTTCATTAGTGACCTTCATAGAAGCTCCATGCCAGATCAGCCTGAGCACCACATTTAATTTTCTTTTAACTTTTAACAGGCACATGATAGATCTGTCCCACATCAACGTGGCGCTGATTGTGGAGTGATGTCTGCTGAGGGAAGCCCCTGCACCCACCTCAGTGTCCTGTGGAGCTACAGACTCCCAGTGGAGAATCCATCGGGTTGGGAACCGCGACAGCTCAGTCTGGAACTGCTCTGTTGAACTACAGAAAGCACCAAGCTGACCTCCAGGAGAGGTGAATTCCAGAGGGATCTGCAAAGGTGGAATTTCTGTTCAGTTTCTTCACATTCTGTTGTAACCACATGGAATTAGAGATTTTTTTTTTCTTTTTTCAAAACGCTTTTGATGCATGTAGACATTGTTCTTCAGGATCCTACTGTGTGACCACAGTGACTTGAGAAAGAATGGTTACAACGAAAGATACAAAAACCTTTCTCCATAGCAAAGAATATTTGATAATGGTTGCTCTTATCTTCAGTGCGAGGTATTTGAATGAAAACTCATTTTTCTAAACAAATTAGTTGCATTGTATACTGAGAGCACAGAAGGTATTCTTGCATAGATTTGAACATGGTCTGCTTTGCTGAATAGCGGTTTGCTCAGAAGCTTTGGAGGTGACACTGGAAAATTGGAGTTTTGATCTTTGTAAATAAGTCTGTCTTTGCATTTTTCTATTCCAACATAGACTTCCATCTTCTCTTTCCAACTCCACATATTCCATAAAACCCTGTCTAGGGGGAATAACATCGCTGTATTTTCCCTTGGTTTTTAAAAACTAGGATCTTTGCCCTTCAGATTGTGGGGTAGTAAACTCCGAGTTGTAACTAGGTTGTTTTAAATAACTCTGCCAGATGGAAGGAAAAAGAAATACTTGGTGGGTCACTTCAAAAATGTTATGCAGGAAGAGTGGTACATTCCTGATAGTTCTTTTGGGCTAGTGTTTCATGGTTGCCTCGTGCTTTATTTTGATCAGTTTTTTTTATTTTGAGATTTATTTTGTGATTAATGCTGAACCGTAAGAAACCCGTGACTGAAAGGACTTGTTTGGATGTGGTGTTCCTGATACATAAAGGACTATGAGGACATTGTGAATCTCCTGGTGAACATCTCAGTTACCAAAAATGCCATGCAAACATTAAGGAGGTTATATTTTATTCAAAGTAAAATTCGTAATATTTCCTTTTGGTTAGAACCGTCCAGACGGGGTTGCCAAAGGAGTAATTTTTTCAGTTACTTCTGAATAAACTTATTAAAATGTCATCTTTATATTGGATTCCAGTTTTTATGAACGTTTCCTTAATTTTTAGACCACGATGTTTTGCTTCATGCTTTATTTTAGGAATACTCTTAAGCATTCCACCTACATTTTGAAGGGGGGGACTTAGAGAAATGTAGGTTTGTTACCTGAGTGACTGCAGAAAAACACTATGGGTATGAAATAAAAGAGCTGCCAATGGGGGCCAAAATAGGCATGCCAAGCTGAAAGGGATGAGTTAAGTAAATTTATAGTACCTTTTTTTAATAGTATCTTTTTTTTTTTTTTTTTAATGATTTAATGGCACAGATACCTAATTGGCTTTCTTCCACTTTTAGTCCATATTTTCAATTTAGTAAAAGTTACCAAAAGTAATGAGGGAAGAAGTACTGTCAAAAGTCTTCTAGGTAGACCTGCTCTCTGTTCACTGAAATAATACAGGATTACATGGTGCTTCGGAAATACTCTTTAAGTCCAATTAAAACTTAGTGACAAGACACAGTAATAGAATGAAAATCTTTCCATGGAAGCGAGGTTTACACCCACCTGTATAATTCCTGAATAATGTTTAATGACAGCCACAATTGCTGTGTAATTGAAGTGCTTTAGGGTAGAGCTAAGCCCAGGACAGAGCAGGAGCTGCAGGTAGGAAGTGCCCAGTGGGAGCAGCCCCAAAGACCTGCAGAGTGATCAGCCCCAGACTTTAACTCCTCACATCATCAGCTCTGGGACCCCTATGCTGCCTCCTCAGGTTATGCCACTTGTATTCTTAAGAAATAACTGCTTACCTTTAAAACAAGGCATCAAACAGCTGCTCATCCCACTGTTTGGGAGCAGCTTCTCTGCAGTGAGCAGGACAAGGAGACATCTCGGAGTGCAGTTACAGTGGTGCGTGTCTGGAAATCTGGGATAGATGCAAACTCCAGACAGGCCAGCAGCTGAGTTCAGCAGTAGGAACATCTGCAGTTGATCAGCTGTCCTGTCAGAAGCAAACATTATTGGGGTTAGAGGGTTTCTTGGAGCCTAAGAATATGGGTTTGATTCAAAAGTCAAAGAAGTTTGTAGAAACGCTCCTGCTTTGGGTTTTGAATCCATCCCAAAGAGCCTGAGGTTCAGCCAACTTAAGTTTTAAAAATTTTTATTCAGCTGGGTTTTTAAATTTTTTATTTTTTTTTTTGAGACAAATGTGTGGCTTTGGAATAAAGGCATGAAATGGCCTCATATCTATTTAAATGAAGGAGTGACGTGAGCGGTGCCTGTTTAATGAGTAGATGAATCCTCTTTAGCAGCGGTTGCAGGAGATTATTGCTTGTGCATAGGCAGGGTGTGGGTGGATTGCTGGGGATTAATTCAGCTGCTTTCAGCAGTACCTGGGTACCTTCCTACATGTAAACATACCATATGTATGTATGTCTATATTTGTTTTATTATACACATACATACATACTCGCACCCTATGTTGTCATCATACCTCTCTAATATCCAAAAAAACTCAGTAGCAAAAGTAGCAATTAGGTGAGTCGTTTTTTAAAATGTTTGTGTTCTCTTACTTCTCAAATCTCAACTCAAAAGCGGATCTCCTGGCATTGATCAGTTTGGATGATGCAGCTCATTTAGATCCAGTTGTTGTCTCCTCCCAAAAAACCCCAAAGGAAGTAGAGCTAAAGCTAGACAGACGTGTTCTTGATGTGTTCTCTTCCAGCACAGAGTTAAATCTGAGCATTTTAAGTTAACTTCCGTGGAAGATCTGTTGCAACCATTATCTTGTTCTTTCTTTGTAGTGAATTCACAGTATGATGCAAAATGGAAAAAAAAAAAGAGAAGGCATTTAATGTAGTATGTAAATATTGACCTTTTAAAATTAAAATGCTACTGAAAGTGCTTACAGTCAACCACATCTTAGCTTTTTGTTAGTTTTTTGTGTTGTCGTACCTAAATTTAAATTGATATGGTTCCATAAATGTTGATGTGTTTTTGTGTATATCTTCAAATTTTTATAAAGATGCTAGTAAGTCAATACATATATCCTGATCTGTGTATTATTTGTTCAGTTTTTATTAGCATAATTTTATAATTATTTAAATAGGTAACTCCAGTAGGTGGTTATATGAAGCCAGCTTTTTTTTTTTTTTTTTCCCCAAATTATTTCATTTCCATCTTGTACCACTGGAAAATTCACTTTACAACTATTCATATTTTCCCTTGACTAAAATATTGAATTAACCATATGATCTGTGGTATTTTAGTAGAATGTTCTACTTTTTTTTTCTTTTTTCTTTTCTTTTTTTTTTTTTTTTAATTAAAAAACAACCCTAAAACAACTCTGTCCTTTAACTTCTGAGGGGAAATCCAGTGCACTGTCATACCAAGGCTCGGGGCCTCTCTGGGTTTGTTCCATTGTGCTGTTTGCAGGTACAAGTGAGCTCTGTGGTGTGATGCTGTCCTCCGAAGTTGGGGCTGTTTTGGTTTCACAGTTTTGGTTTCACACACGGGCGGGGTTGGTGCAGTGTTATCAGTGTGGTGTGGTGCTGGGGGTGCTCAGGGTCCTTGCTGCAGGCAGGGGGATGAGGACAGGTCTGTAGCATTTCCATGGCCAGAGGGATGCTGTCCTCAGCCCACACATATCCCCAGTGTGACTTTGGGAGGGAGGAGTGGATACAAGCACTCCCTCTGCGTGGTATCCTTGGATATCTAGTTTGTCCCCCCAGTTTAAATCTGAAGATTTGCTTCAGGTTTCCAAATTTCTGTAAAGAAGTCCTCCTAACCTTTAAAATGCCAAGCAGACTGAGCATTATTTAATTCACTAATGTTTACCTTTCCACTACAAGGATACAGATGAGAGTAAAACTTGAGTGTTATTTCAGAATAACCTTGGAGGTCCTCTAGTTTGTTTTTTTTTTTTTATGTCAACTGCTGGGGATAAGAAAAAAACTTTTACTTGGTGCTAGATTTTTTATCTTTTTTTAAACGTAGTATCTTATCTGTGTAGCTTGAAATGATGCAGTTTCCCTGGAAGCTGCTGCAGGCACTTCCTGCTGTTTGCTACCCTCAGTAGCTGTGTGTCTGTATGCGTGTGTGGGTGTGTCACCCTTGTAGCTGGGCTCAGAGGGGGGGTGGGAGGCTCTGGGGTTTCTTCTTTGGAGGGTTTTTTTGGCCTTTTTTTTTTTTTTTTGTCTGCCTGGGAGATACCCTGGCTTTGTCCTCTGGCATAGTATTGTGATGTTCCTGTCCTTTGTGTAGTGCTGTGTCTGTGATGCGAGTCGTGGTACTTGAAGGTAGAAAATCTGGCTTCACCCTGTTCACTGTCAAAAAGGCATTTTTTGTTCAGAGAGACACAGACTTTTTTTTTTTTAATGCATTTTTTTTGTGCTTTTGTTTTCATTTCTTTTTTTAGCATCATGGTAGATGAGAAATTAAGTGTAAAGGAAACAAATCCTGAACAGATTGCAGAAAGTTAGCTGTGTTATAAAGGTCATTTAGGGTAACATGGAGCTTTTGTTTCAATGTTACCTTAAATCATGCCTTGTCCTCTAATTAATTCATAAACATAATACTTGAAAGTATTTTACCTTGAATTAGTATCAAATCCTAAGGATTTTCTGTAAGGTTTTTTTGTAACCTGATTTTTAATCATGGAGATAACTTACTGTCCACATGAGCACTGGGGCTTGTGTACAAAACCAGATTCATATTGGATCCTTGCGTATGCCAACTTCTGGTATAATACGGTTGGGAAGGATCATTTTGTTCTTTGTAACGCTGCTTTTGGCAGGGTTGGGTTTTTTTAATTTCAAACAAGCAAACAAACTCCCTTTTCTACTTCTCTGCTTGTTTTGGTGGAAAGTGTGGTCCTTATTGCACTAAAGAAAACCTTGAAGGTTAAGCTCATAATCTCACGGGGTCCTTTAGGTGCCTGTGTTGCTCTCTGCGTTCTTGGTTGGATGCTCTGATTTTTCTAACTAACTGGAAATGGGCTTTATAGACACACTTTTTCAACAGGTTACACTGCTTTTATTTTATGTAACAGCACTTGTGTTGAGTGTTTTTTACCATCTAAACTTTGAACAGTGTTGCAGATTACGAATACTTCTGTAAAAGAACCTGTGTACAGTTAAATGTAGCTGCATTGCAAAGTTGTGTGTAGTCACTTGGAAGATCACAAACGCTGCTGTATTGATGTTGTGCTTGTTCAGGATTTTCTTTGTGTGCATCTAATGGATTTTAATATGCATGATATTTTTTTTCCTAGTGTCTGTCAGGCTGAGTTTGGAACCTTACAGTTTTATTTCTATTTTGAGAATAACAAAACCATTTGTTTGCAGGTTTTCTTTTTCAGATGATGACACTTCTTTCAGCAGTTTAACTTCTAATTAATAGACATTTTCACTTACAGATCCAGCAGAGACCAGATGCTAACACTTATTTATTCACAGCTGATCTTCTGTACCATTGCATGTGATTTTATTTATAAAGGGGCCCTTGGATTAAGTCAACTTTCTTTTTTCCTGTGGTACTCTTTGCCCCTCTACTATGCTTTTTCTCATTTCCATCTCATTTGCCTCCATTTTGCCATTTCCACAAGGATATTTGCATCCTTGTTATGTTCCTGCCCTTTTCACTCCCTGTTCACTCAGTTGTTTTGGTTTTTTCCCCCCCATCTGAGTGCATTGCATTCAATATTTTGCTCTGTTTTCTGTTCTTCCAGCTCTTTTGAGGGTACCTGAACTCTAGATGTCCTGTCCTGAAATCCCACCATACTTTCCTTTGCAGACTTTGGTGCCTGAAGCTGAGGTTGCTTTGATACAGGTGGCACCCCTTGGGCGATGCTGCCCGTCCCAGAGCACTGGAGGAGCATCACTTAACACTTTTGCTTTGCAGTTTTACCCGTGCTGGGGAATGTAGACATTTCCTTTACATGCTTGAGCATTTAGCCAGGCTAAACAGGATTAACAACTATTTTATCCTTTTCACTTTTCCAGGAGCTCTGTTCTTGAATTCAGTGATAGTAATAGCACTTTTTGTTATTGCCACGTAGAAATACCAACACTGTCGACACCATCCTACCTCCTATTACTATTACTGAATGTGATCCTTCCTAACCTGTAAAGGCCTAAGCAGTGTGTGTGTATATATACATAAATACATATATCTCTATATTTGGGTGTTTGGAGAATCATTTCAAATGTACTGCTCTAATCTGGATTGCAGAGTTTGTTCATTAGCAGTTCAGGATATAAATTCAGCAGCCGACTGTGTCATACTGACTGCACTGGGAGTGCGTCTGCCTCATGTTTTCTACAGCATCATCTGCACAAGGTGTGCACTGCTGGTTGCTTGAGTGTAATGCTGGACTATACCAAATCCTCCACGTGCATAAGAGATCTTTGTCGTACCTGTTTAAGTGAATGTAAAAATGGAAGCGCAAAGACGATCTCATGTACAAGTTTTTTTACATGTAATTCCATGTTTGAAATGTGAACATGTAAATATATTTATTGTACCTAAAATATGTCAATAAAAAACTGATCTTTATAATTCCCTGTGTTGTTGCTTGATGTATAACTTCAAACTTGTCAAAAAGAGCTTTACACGCTGGATTATTTTACCATTTTTATTATGGTATTATTTTTTTATTATTACTTTTACATGAGCAGTGTAGCACAGGGTTCTTCCCCAGCTGTGCAAAGGTGCCCCAGATGGAAACAAAAGTGGCTGAGAGTAAAAGGACCTTGTGCTTGTGTGGCTGGTTCAAAGGTCTGGAAGCTAAGAGGGGATCTCTTTGTAAAGAGTTAAAGTACATACAAGGAGAAAAGCTTGCAAGTGTTAAAGCTTTTCTGGTGCTTTTTAGCCATACTGACGTGTCTAATAAAAGATCTCTACTTTCAAATATTGCCTATCTTAATTCATGACATAAAGGGGAGCTCTTGGCAAGCTCAGTTTGGTCACCATCAGTTATTTCCTGAGCACAATTTTATCAGCATAAATGGAGGCTAATCCCACTGGCCTGTTGTAGAACAAGAAAAGAGGTCAGAATCAGCTCTTGCACATCAGAGGGGTTTTTTAGTAGTTTAACGTTATTCACAAAGTTAAATGTAAAAATCCTGGCATCGCTGGAAGTGGCACCTGTGATCCAGTGTACACATTTCCAGGGAAGCATTGCTAGCTTGTCACATAATCACTGGGGTAGATCTCAAGAGAATGTTGTTACCTGGGGCAGACTAATGACACCCCAAGCTGTTTGTTCTGCTGGTAGCCTGATGGAGGACACACAGTGACCTTAGAAGGCTCATCAGGGTTAAAAAATTGCCTCTGATTCAGTGATTTAAATAGGGAGCCACGTAAGAATAGCCAGCTTTGTAATCAAAGTTCCAATTTAGTTTTCAACCTGTGATTTTGTCACATATTAACAGTAGGAGCACACTGTGAATATCCGACTGCAGTGTCGCCCCTTCCACATCTCATCCTCCAGAGAAGGCTCCAAACCAAAGTAAACCTCACCAAAATCCCTCAAAACCCAAACTCAGTGAGTCCTATCTCCTCACCTCTTTGTACCACCTTTACCTGCCCTGTCAGTCTGTAGCCTTGGGGCAGGAATTTGGGTTTTAGTGAAGTTGAGGCACCACTGAGCATTGACTCCAGTCCAGTCCTGCCCTAAACCAAATGGATTGACAACTGCACAGCACAGAGGAAGAACAAGCTCCCTTCTCAAGAGGGCAGGTGAGGATTGAGCATAAGACTCTGTTGGTCTTCAGAAGTTAAAATGTCCCTCTGATGAACTTGTAATTTTGTAAGATGGCAGGATTCTTCCAGCTTTGAGAGCTGGTGAAATCAATGAGCTATAATCAATGAGCAATATTGCAATATAAGCAATAATCAATGAGAGGGGTGAAATCAATGCAGCTAAAAAATGGTTACTGAGGGGGTGGAAAGGGAGTGACCAAGGGAGGTGCAAACAAACCTTTAAAATCAAATCTTGAGATGCCTAGTGGTGTGCTTCAAAAATTGGTCTTGATTGGCCTTAATTAATTTGTAATGATTTGGGCAGGAAGAGTTGGAGCGTGCTCATCAAGCATGATGGGAGATAAATGAGGGAGGGCTCAGATGAGAAGGAGGATCCGAGTATGCTAGAGGAATTGGATGAGCTAGAGAATTAGAATAATAGAGGTGAGATTAAATTTAATCTTGCAAAGTGCAAAGCTGTGCACTCTGGTTTTAATAAATAAGGATTTTTGTAAGGTAAGAGTCACCAGG